>NC_080080.1:28062540-28143898 GCF_949987535.1 Balaenoptera acutorostrata | reverse complement strand
GCCCTTGGACTCAGTCCCTGGCCTTCTTTTCTCTTTTACACTCTCCCTGGATTGATTTCATCCGTCCCATGGTTTTAAACAGTATGTAAATGGCTGAAGAACCCCTATTTTATAACCCTAGCCCTGATGACTCCTGTGATTTTCACATTCATACATTCAATTACTCACTTGACATTTCCACATATTTAACGGACTTCTCAAATTTATTGTCCCAAACTAGTTTCTCTTGAACTTTTCCATTCTCAGTAAATGACACCACTATTGACCCAGATGCTCAAGTCAAAAACCTGAGTGATCCTAAATTTCTCTCTTCCTTAAACTCTACCTCATCTCCTCCCCACATCCCATCTATCAGCAAAATTGCATCAGTACTATTTTCAAGATCTATTCTTTAATTATTCAACTTCATCTCTATATCCACTTCCACCTCCAAATTGTCGTCACTCATCTGGACTATTACAATGGTCTTCCTGTTGCCACTCCTGCCTCCGTACAATACATCCTGCACATAGCAGCCACAGAGTCAAAAAAAGAAAAAAAAAGAAAGAAAAAAACCCAGATTGTACCATTGTCCTGTATAAAGTCTGTTAATATTTCTCATTGCACTGGGAATAAATTCAAACAACCCTACCATGGTTTACGTGTGGCCCCATATGAACTAGCTTCTCTTCCACTTCTCCAACCACCCCCTTACCCCTCATTCGGCTCTAGCTACACTGGTCTCCTTGATGCCCCTCTAACATGTCAAGCCCTTTTCTGCCTCAGGGCCTTTGCCTCTGTTCTTTCTGCAAAATTTTACCTCCCATATCTTCCCACAGCTGGCTCTTTATCATCCATTAGCACTAATGTTATTTCTTCAGACAGGTGTTCCTTGCCTTTGTCCCCATCAGTCTTGGTCAAAGCACCTTATTCCCTTGGAAGCATTTACCACTCTCCAGAATTAATTTGTTCATTTGTTGGCATGTTCTGTGTCTTTCACAGACAGAATGTAAGTTCCCTGAAGGCAGAAGCCTTGTCTGTCTCCTTGGCTATTGATGACAGGCCTAGCGAAGTGCCTAACGTGTGAGCACCCAATAAGAATTTGTTGGATGAATTCATTCAACAGCTATTTTTAGAACCCCTACAAAATACCACCTGCTGTTCTAAGTTCTTGACATTTTTCTGTGAACGAAACAGAACACAGATCTCTGCCCTCAGAGACCTAGCATTTTAGTGGGGGAGATGGGCAATAAGCAAGACATAGTAAGTGACAATACAGTACGTTTAAAGGTGATAAGTGCTGTGGAAGAAGAGTTTCTGGGTGAAAACTTAGAATATTCCCCAGTCTCTTCCATTTGTGTGTAAAGTGGAAAAGTCATTTGCTTTGCAGACCCTTGAAATCTTGGCTTCTAGAGATGAAAGATGAGATCCTGAGCAATCTACCTCTTTAAGGCTCAGCTCCCTTATCTGTAAAGCAGAGTAATACCCATATCACAAGATTGGTGTGACCCTTCCCAGCCACCCACTCTCACCCTATTATTCCAAGGGGAGGAGACATATGGTGCAGCATTTTCTCCCTCTCTGAACCCCTAGCATGCTTTAAAACAAAATCAGCCCAACTTTCGTGAAAATGCTCAATATATCCTTACTGAATAAATATGTGGACTAACAAGTGTATGGATAATTTCAGAGCAAACAAACAATCAAAGCTACTTGTCTTCAGAAACAATGCTTTTTAAAAGACAGAGTAGGAGGTCCTCACCTTTCTTTAATAATTATTTTTCCCTCTTTATCATTTAATTCCATTTTTACAGATCCCTACTGTTAAAGACAGAAGGATCTGCTATCCATTTAGTCTGTCTTATCATACGTAAAAGTAAAATCACAGAGATAATTATTTTATAGGAGGATAGAACGTTTATTTAAATGGAAACACTAATCTTTATTTTCATCATGCTGAAGTGTGTGGTTACAAACGATTTTCAATAAAACACTATATATAATAAGCAAAAAATAAGTTAATACAATGTAAACCTTACATATAGTTTCATCAATTAACAGGTTTAAGAACAGACGAGCCATTTAAGACTTTGGAGCTACATCTAGTAGAAAACTGCAAACACTCAAACCTTATCAACCCCAAGTAAGACACTAAAGAGCTATCAAGGCTTCTTCAAACCAATGACACAAATACATTTTTCTTTTTGGTTACGGTCCCCTGCTATGCACAAGACCACTGGAATGCTGTAACAATTACACATTTTAAAACGGCAAAAAGCAAAGCAAGGAGATAACATGCCAGCCTTATAGAAGCTGTCTTGAAAGTGCAAACTTTGCATTTTCTCTACCTGAACCACTAGGATAAGTATGGGCACCTCAGACGACACGGCGGGATCATGAGCATGCTTTCTGTATCACACTGGCGGGACATGTACTGGAACCAGGTCTCCATGCCTTCGAAGATACCTCCCGTTTTAAACAGTGAACAGGCTTCAGCTAAGTATAGTGCAAATCAAACACCGAGGAGCAAAAACGACAGAACAGAGACCGCCACAGGCCGACCCGCTGCTTCTCCACCTGGCAGCAGGCCACGCGGCACAGACTGGCACGCGGAAGTGACATCTTCTCTTTAGGGTTTGATATGACAGGCGGTGCGGCGGAGCGAGTGCAGCGCCACCGTGCAGCAGCCCCGCAGCAAGGCCCCGATGTTGTAGATGGGATCCGTTCCCCCCCTCTGCGTACTGAACGCCCACAGCACGGTGGGGACCACGGGGGCCGCCACGGCCAGGAGATCCACCAGGAAACTGCTGCTCCAGTACCGCCCCACGACGCCCCCGCCGGACAGCGGGACCAGGCCGTCCAGCCTTTCCTCCGCGGAGCCTGCAAAATCCAGCTCTCTCATGAGGCGGTTCCCACGTGCCTCCGGACCCACCTCGGCGGACGGGGTCTCCACGGGAGACAAAAGGATGGCAGAGTTTGGATTTCTTGGAGTTAAATCGACCACGATGGCAGAGATGGACTCCAGGAAGCTTTCCATCGAGTCGGCCCCGGACTCATCCTCAGGGGACGTGGAGCTGGAGGGACAGGGGTCCTGGAGCTTGAGCACGTGCCGGATGAGCTCGGAGACGGCAGGGCTGTAGGGCACCACGTCGGTCTGCACGGCCTGCTCCGCCACCGCGCTGCCCTCTTCCTGACCCTCCAACTCGAGGGCCTTTGCCCCAGGGCTGGCACGAAGCAGCTCCAGGTCGCCGGCCTCCACGGTGGTGGCTGTCACCAGCTCATCGAACACACCTGTGCCGTGGCCCGCGCTGTGTTCCCCCAGCAGCTCGCTGCTGGCCCCCGCCTCCACGGCCGGCTCCTCCGGGGTCAGCGCATCGGCCGTCGGGCCGAAAGCCGTGCCGAGGGCTAAGCCCTTCTCCGGGGAATCACACGGAAAGTCGAGACACAGCTCGTCCCTCAGAGAGCCATTGTGCGCCATCTCCATGCTCTGAAGTAGAGACTCCAGCTTCTTGTTTTGAATGTTTATGTCCACAAAATATTTCTGAATGCCTTTGTCCTTATCGGCCAAGCTGCTCCTCATCGTTTCGATGACCTGTTTGAGCTGCTGAATCTCCTTCCGGGCTTCCTTGAGGGCCAGCTGGGCCTCCACCCGGTGGCACTCTTCCTCAATCCAGTCCTCCCGCATTCGGGCCAGCTGGGACTTCAGCTCCACGATCTCACTCTCCCTAGGGCCAGAGGAGACAAGCCCCGCTCAGAAAAAGGCCAACTGTGAAGCAGGCAGCAAGCAGTTCTGGCACCCGGCCCAGCCCACGTTCTCCCACCGGAAACATACAGGTTAAATCAGTTTTGACATTTTTTTCTTTCGCAGGCATTAGCCCTGAACTGCCCCCTTAACTGTAAAATAGCTAAAATAATAACAGTAACTAGAATCAGAATAAAAAATGCTATTATTGGGTTGTTTTTTTTTTTTCTTTTTGAGTGCCCACCATATGTCTGATATTTCGCTAAGTACTTTTCAGGCATTATCCTCTACTCAATACAGACAGACCTCGTTTTACTGCACTTTGCTTTATGGTGCTTCGCAGATATTGTGTCTTTTTTTTACAAATTGAAGGTTTGTGGCAAACCTGCTTTGTCAGACGCTGGTTAGCATTTTTTAGCAATTAAGGTATTTTAAAATTAAGGTTTGTGCATTGTTTTTAGATATAATGCTATTGCACTCTTAGTAGACTCTAGTGTAGTGAAATAACTTTTATATGTGCTGAGAAGTGAAAAAATTCGTATGACTCACTTTATTGCAATATTTGCTTTATTGCAGTGGTCTGGAACCGAACCTGCAATATCTCTGAGGTAGTCCTGTATTTAATATTGGAAATTGTTTTATTAGAACACATTAGCGTCTCTTAGCTTGCTTTTATCTCCATAGTCTACTCTTTCCTATGTCCACAAAACAATTTGTGGAAGGAAAGTCCATATCACTTTTAATTACCTATCAAAGGCAGAAGGCAGACTGATAAGCTTTAGCAGTGCAAAACAGTTCTGATCATACACCAATGATAATTTCTTAAAAATTTATTTAAATCATAAAAAGCTACATGTTGCAAGGACTTTGTGAAATGTTGATCATTCTCTCTCCTCTCAGGCAAGATAACACTGGATCCATCCTACACTGAAGGGAATCTATTCTATTTCTTTTTAGATCCTTCACAGGACCCTATTTCCAGATATTTGTCAAAAAATTCTTCCTTACATATAATTTCTTCATAGTCTGTGTAAATATATGTCCTCATAGTCTCAGTGTTTCTGAAGACCAGGTAGTCAGGATCCTGACATATTTGAACAGATGCTGTAAGTATTGCTTCTTTAAGTTTAGGCTTGACTCTTCTCCAGTTTCACTGCCTTCCCATACCTCCCTCCCATGACTATTCAAACCCTCCCATAGATTCCTCAAATCATAAACCAAAGACTTCCAGAAAGTAGGGTCTGACTCAAGTCACCCTTACCCTGAGTTCACAGCCACTCTGGTCAGAGCTCGGCTTGTCAACTGCAAAATGACAGGGAAAAACTATCAAGCAGAAAATCTGGCCTGTCCCAAGATGTCAGTCTCTTCTCTCTGGGATAAGATCTCTTAAGCTGGGGCTGTTTTTTTTTTTTTTTTTTTTAATTACTGTAACACTTGGCCTAGAATAATGAACCTCTTCCTTCAGCACAGAAATAGCTTGTAGGAATCACAATGGACAAGGCCATCCACTCTCTCACAGAGATAAACAGGGCTTCACAGGGGCCAACTGTGTGTGACCCATTCTGCTGAAAGTATGGGATTGTTCCTCCAAGTGTTCCCACCATTTAAAAATAGTCACACACACACCCGATTTTTCACATCAAAGCTGGACACACCCAGAAAAAGCAGAGGATCCCTTCCAACCCAGGAGTGTTCCCTGGACCCCTGAAACAGCCAAATCACGCAGGATTATAAAATAGCTCTTTTGAGAGACTGATTTAAGAAATCTGACAAAAATTAAATGAAGTCATTTGTCTTCTTTTCTTGTGTGGGTTCATATTTCATTTTATGGAAAAAGAAAATGTCCTAAACCACAGCGTGCAAGGAACGTGGGTTCACCTCTCATGCAGTCGGCGCTCAGACTCCTTGAGCCTGGTCTTCAGGTGTCTCACTGTAACCTCCTTCTGCTGCAGAGGAGTCAAGTACTGCTCTGGATTTGGGGGTTTGACACCATGATTTTCACCACAGGACATGTACCTTCCAGATCGCCTGAAACAATCGAAGTAACGAAATGTTACTTTTTCTATAAAAAGAAAAGTTAAGGCACAGCTAACAGGCTGAGAAGAAATGGCAGCCATTTGCTGGGACCTTAAACCCCAGCAGCGTGTGACCTCACTTCAGAAGGGGGACAATAATCCACCTGCCAATCTTAGGACTGTTCAAACTGGGAAGATTGGGGGCGGGGTGTTTGTGGAGGGGGCAGGGACAGGAGAGAGGGAGATTTTCTGTGGCCTAGGGATGATCTCATATAAAATAATGCACAATTGTCCACAGGCCTGCCTGGCAGTTCAGAGTAACAGGCTATTCTGTTAAAGGACAATGAGTAGGGGCAGGTGGGAGGGCAGGAAGGGAGCGAGATGACCTCGCTTCCACACAATGTGCCACTTGCCTAAAGATCCTGATTGTTGTTAGTTGAATTCAGATTGTTCTGACATCAGTGTGAGTGTGCTGACTTGGTGGAAGCTTTCCTTCTTCTGCAGGGAAAAAGGCTAGTCCAGTCTCACCAGATAGGTTTTGTAAGAGAGGCGCCCACTGCTCTACAAAACTTCCCTTGCTGGAATCTTGGCCTGGCCAAGAGTTGGGTATCCCTGCTGTAAGAGCTGACTAATGAGACCGGGATGCCCAGGAGGAGGAAGACCGAAGGAGGAGGGCTGGCAGCTTCTTCCTCGACTCGGGACCGCATCCAAGCCGCTGCACTAGCCCTGTTCCCCCTGAGCCTGTGCTCCATCCAAGGTGGCCCGAGTCCAGCGTCCAGTTCCTAACTCTCCTGTTGGGGCCTGTTTGGATGTGCAGTTCCTTTTTTTCTGCACCCTCATGCCTCCCGGGGACTAATTCATTCCTTGCTTGACTTTCAGATCTCATTTCAATTTCACTTTTTCAGAAGCCTCCTCTGACCCCTCCGGCCCGAGTTGGAGCCCGTCCCCACCTTTTACATGCACATATAACAACAGGTACTTGCAGAATAATCGTAATGTGTTTCTGTCATTAGATAGCTAATATTTTTCTTCTCCTCTGGGCGGTCAGCAGAGGGACCATCTCGGTTGTTTACTGCTCTATTCCCAGTGCTTTACACAGTACTGGGCACAACGTGGTACTCGATAAGCATCTGGTGTTTGAATGAATGAGCAAACACACGAATGGCTCTTCTCTGTTCGGAGGGAAATGCATAGGACCCTCCAATTGCCGCTGTGCCCTTTTTTCTGTCTAGCCAGGAACTCCTGGGACTGCGGAACCTTATTAGAAATGAAATTGTGGCTCGTGCCCTTTCTGCAGCAGCCCTTGAAGGATTAGCTGAGTGTGGGAAAGGAAGGAGAAGTGTCGTATTACAGAATAAGGCAGGGGATCAAGAGTTGTATCATTTTTCAAATTTTTTTTTTAAAGAGAAGCTTACCAAGTAGGACAAACTAAGAGTCATGAATTGGGAGATTGACGGCACTCACCTCATGACGGGGCTGCAGTCACTTCCCTTGTAGGAGCCGGAGTTGCTGCTACTGGGGGAAGAAGGCGCATAACTGGGATGGATGTTAACGGGACTCAGCTGATTCCTGCACAGCATGGACAGAAGGTCCTTCTCCCGTGGGGAGGGTGGGCTGTTGCCAGACTTGTACGATGAAGCTCCATTGCTCCGCCCGTGGGGACCTCGACTGGGAGAGAAGCAGGAAGAATGTTAGAATCCTTGGGGCTGCAGATACCCAAATGCGAACGCTTTGTTCCTTCTTAAAGCTAGTCACCACTGAGGAAATCCAATCTATAGGGTTGAAAAGGGCAACATAATTATTCGAGCAATTTGGCGTTGTGAGTGGCCTTCTTCCCACCTGCCCGATATTTTCTCTCCTGTGTCACCAGCACAGGCAACCTCTCCCTCTTCTATTCTTTCAAATAGTTTCTGACCATATATTAAACCCAGCTGCCTGCTGAGAACACAAACCATGTAAAATATCGATTTGGTTTAGTCTCGTTCCAGAGGCCATTTTGAAGATGTGGCGTTTGTTCCAGTATACCTGTTTCTGCATTAAAATATCCAGGTTTGGCTCATGTTGGGTAAGAAAATTAGGGTGTTTCATTTGGAGGATGGGGGAGAAGGGGTTTGCCCGTAAAGAAGAAGGAAAAAACAGGATAGATAAATATAACCCACATAAATGTATCGCCTATAATTTTTTTTTTTAATAAATTTATTTATTTATTTATTTATGGCTGTGTTGGGTCTTCGTTTCTGTGCGAGGGCCTTCTCCAGTTGCGGTGAGCGGGGGCCACTCTTCATCGCGCTGCGCGGGCCTCTCACTGTTGCGGCCTCTCCCGTTGCGGAGCACAGGCTCCAGACGCGCAGGCTCAGTAGTTGTGGCTCACGGGCTCAGTTGCTCCGCGGCATGTGGGATCTTCCCAGACCAGGGCTCGAACCCGTGTCCCCTGCATTGGCAGGCGGATTCCTAACCACTGCGCCACCAGGGAAGCCCTCGTCTATAATTTTAACCATCTATTTTTTTTCTTTTTCTTTCCATCCCCAATGACATAGCACAACCTTTATCATTTAACTGCTTAAATGTTAGCCCCCTTTTTTCCCCTGCCTCTTGTCTTGCCCCTCCAGCAAGGAGGCTGTCCCTGTGGTGAGACTGGCTTTTCTAATATGGAATTTGAATATCACTGGCCTCCTCAAAGCCATTCAATGATTCCCCGCAGCCTCCAGAATAAAGGCCAGACCCCTTAATACAGCTCCCAAGGTCTGATCCCACCACCCCATCCAACCCATCCTCTGCTCTTCCTCCCCCTGCATTCCAGACGATGTACAGTTTCCTGATGGTCCATGCTCTCCATCCTCTTTTTAGTTTTGAACTTATTATTTTCTCTGCCTAGAATGTTCTTCTGCTCCTACCCTGAGCCTCTGGGTACCTCCTACTTCAAGACTGATGGGAACCTACTCCAAGCAGCCTTCTCTGGACCCTTCATTCCCGAGGCCAGTGTAGGTGCTGTTCGCTGGTGCTTCCCAACACCCTGTGCAGACTTCACCGGGGAACTTATCACAGTGCATCACCACGCACGTCTGTCTGTCTTTTCCACTAGACCAGGGCATCCTGAGGGCAGAAACACAGCCTGTGCTTTTACATCCCCACTACCTCCTGGCACATGCTAGGTTCTTCCTAAATGACTGCTAAGTGAATAAACCGGGTTGAAGTCCTGGCACTGCCACTTACTAGGAACTTAGGCAACTAAGCCACTTAATATTGGGGATATATGATAACTTTCACAGATTTGACGTGCAAATAAATCAAAGAATGGATGTTGAGTACCTTGGACAAGCTGTTAAGGGCAATTCAACTGCAGGGTACTGTTTCTGGATAAACTGTTTGAACTTCCCTGTTAATCTAGTTCCATTAAATTTGATACCCCGGAGTGTAAGGAAGCATCTAGAGAATGTTGAAATTACTTAAATAGGGTAGCACGTCTATGTCAGGAACATATCTTGCTGACATTACAAGGAAACAAAAGGGAACAAGCTACTTTTCATATAGCAGGACTTATTTTTGTCAATCCCTCTTTGCAATTTTGATTACAACTGTATCCAACGGACACATCTCACTGAGAAACCTGAGTGAATGTGAGTATGAGTGTGTGTGGGGGTCTACTTGGCTCCAAAATCACAATTACTTACTTAAGATCAAATACAGTTTGAACTAGCGGTCAACCCAGTAAATCACATATAAATGAAACATCACCAAGTTCTAAAGTTAAAAAGTTCTTTCCTTTTGAAATCATCCACATGGACTCTGCCTCCTTTTTTGTGAGAAGAGGACATTTTATATGGAACAGATGGGCCGGTGGCTTTGTGACAAACCAACTTCAGCAGTTCTTTGGTGGGCGTGGGGCAGAAAAGAACATGTACTCTGGCTTGGATGTCCCTCTCTATGCTTCATTTCTGTTGGCCTGACTATTTCTTAATGTGGCTATGAGAAACATGGAGAGTCAACGATTACAAGTTAGGAGAAAGAGTAAAGAGCTATCCCTCATGTGGACCTGGGGAATTCTATTCTGAGTTAACCTTTGCTGAGAACCTTCTGTGACCCAAGCCTTTGTTGCAGGTGCTCTATGAACATTGTTTCACTTAATTTTGACCATCATGGCAATAAGGCTTATGGCAATAAGACCGGTATAATGATCATTTCCCTTTTATATTATGTGAAGTACAGGCAGTACTCAGTTATGTGAAATAACTGAGGCTCAGGGGAAAAAAAAAACTGGTTCAAGAACTCACAGCTCAACTGGGATTTAAATCCAGGTCTCAACTCTACAGACATGTCTCCAGCTTTATACAAATGGAATATATTGTTTGGGTCTTGTAAACAGGTATATTAGGTACTGGCTAGGTATGTGGTTATTACCTGAAGAATTTACCACCGATTTCTTTAGTTTGACGCACACACTGAGATGCACGATTAGTGACGTACACATTAAATGAGATGAGGCTTTTGTAAGAACTCATCTGCTATACAGAATAGAGCAAAAACTCTTCAAACTATCAAACATTACTAAGGTATAATTGAGTCTTGAAATATATTTCAGGAAATGAGTTATTAGGCTGTTTGTAATAGCTAACTTTTAAAAAAGAAACTACATGCTTTAAATTATCAGTTCTGTTCCTTACATTTAGTTTAGTTCAAATGCTAACATGTGTGGGTACAAACTCACTGTGGATGATAATAAAAAACATTTGCAATGGAGAGGACAGGATTCCATGTTTGTCAAGGCCGTGCACAGGCCTTGACAAATCTGACGCTACCTTCTTAACCCTCCCCACATCCCTTGGTCTGATGGACAAAAAGAATGCAGCCCACAGAGAGGAGATAGAATTCTGGTACCCCGCCCCCTTCCTGCAAATCTGAACCAGTAACTGGAAAGTGAGAGAAAGGGAGAAGTGAAGAAGGGATCCTCAGCAGGCACCCAGGTGACTCTCTATTCTCCAGGCATTGCCCTTTCCTTCAGGTAACATCCTCACCCTCACCGTCACCGTCACCACCACCACCACCGTCACCGTGCTCATCATCATTGTTATGGGCTGAATGGTGTCCTCCCCAAATTCGCAGGTTGAAGCCTTAACCCCCAGTACCTAAGAATGTGACTGTATTTGGATACGGGGCTTTAAAAAAGGTATTTATGCTAAAATGAGGCCCTTAGGGTGGGCCCTAATCCCAATTTGACCAGTGCCCTTACAGGAAGAGGAAATTTGGACACAGACAGGCACAGAGAAAAGACTAGGTGAGGAAACAGGGACAAGACAGCCATCTACAAGCCAAGGAGCAAGGCCTCCACAGAAGCCAGTCCTGCTGACACCTTGATCTTGGACCTCTAGCTTCCAGAATTGTGAGAAAGTACATTTCTGTTGGTTAAGTCCCCCAGTCTACGGTATTTTGTTATAACAGCCTGAGCAAACTAATACAATCATATTCACCACCACCACCACCATCAGTGGCAGCAGCAGCAGCATCTTGCCCATTAGTATTATTTTTATCACTATTGACTAAAACAAGCATGTAATGACTCTTTTCCTGAGTTCTGGGCACTGTCTTAAGCACTCATATCTATCAGTTCATTTAAATCAGTGAGGTAGATGCCATTATTACCCCATTTTCCAGAACAGGAAACTGAGGCTCGGGGCCCTGGGTCTTGCACCTAATAAGCAATGGACACTGAACTCAAGCCCAGGTCCATCTGACTCCAAATCCTGAGCTTTTTTTTTTTCTTCTTCTTACTTCTCTCTGCCTCTGATAAGATTAGAATTTTAGCTTTGTTGTTGTTTTTTTTTAATTAATTTATTTTTGGCTGCATTGGGTCTTCGTTGCTGTGCACAGGCTTTCTCTAGTTGCAGCGAGGGGGGGGCTACTCTTTGTTGTGGTGTGCGGGCCTCTCATTGCGGTGGCTTCTCTTGTTGCAGAGCAAGGGCTCTAGGTGTGCAGGTTTCAGTAGCTGTGGCTCGCGGGCTCTAGAGCGCAGGCTCAGTAGTTGTGGCACATGGGCTTAGTTGCTCCGCGGCATGTGGGATCTTCCTGGACCAGGGCTCGAACCCACGTCCCCTGCATTGGCAGGCGGATTTTAACCACTGCGCCACCAGGGAAGCCCTAGGGTTCTAGTTTACAAAAGAGAATTCCTCAGAAATATCAGCAGAGTTGGCCTTCTCTAAGAAGAGATGGTTTGTAAATCTTTTAAGTTTTGTTTTTAAAATTGCCTGTCAAAAACATTCTTTCCAACTACCCCTGTCCTTCATTTCCCCCACCCCTTCACCAAATGTTCCCACTAGCCTTCCTCCCAGGATCTAATTCTCCACAAAGTAAATTCATTTATTACAGGAGGAACCAGCCAATTAAAAGAATCATAAGCTATTTTAAAGTTTTGCATGGATACCCGGCCCATCTAGAGGAGCTATCCTCAATGCATGGTCCTGTAGAACACACAGATTATGTGAAACACCTGAGATGTTCCATCCCAGATATCTACTGATGGTATTCTGTGCCTGGGTCAGATAAAAAAAGTGAACATAATGGATAGAACATTTGCCTATTTCAATTTCCTGTCTATTAAGCATATATCTGATTTCCACATAATTATATTTAACTACTTTATGTTTAACACATCAATTTTTCATCACTGAGAGAATTCATTCAGAGAGGATTCCAGACTAGAATATTTTCTCTAAGTCACTCAGTATAACTGACTTTACCTTGGAATTTAACCACAAACACAAATTCCTTTGAAATGCTTAACAAAATTGGCTTGCTCTTCAGGCCATTTCTTTTTTCCTTTGCCTCTCTGTTCTTTGATGCCTTGTACCATGGGTATGTGCTGATTTCTTGAATGCGTGAGATAAATGGCTTATTCTCAGAGCAAGCCACGTCTGATTTGTACAGAGAATGTTTATAGTTACATCCTGTGATCCCAGAGGCACTTTATTTCCAAAATAAATGGTATTTATCTATTTTGAAGAACAATTGTGCTTCTTCACTGTGGACTTCACTCTTTAGTTACAAGTTTGTTTGGCTTCAGCTTTAACAACAAAACTCTGCACTGGGGATCTCAGGTCCCTTTATAAATATCAGCCATATCTTCTGCTCACCTAAGAGAAGTGGGAAACATTGGCTTGCTCAGTCCTGGAAATGCAAGCTTTTAGAAACTAAACAGCTTTTCTTCAGCAAGGAACCTTAAAAATCATGTGGTCCAATCTCCTTTTTACACACTTGGACACTGTGGCCCAGGACAGTCAAGTGACAGTCAACCCTGGTGTCATGTGGCTCACTCCATCGCTTTGTTCAGGTCCCTGCCCAGAGCTCACCTCATCACAGAGTCTCCAGCAACCAGCCTATCTAGACTATACCAAACATCCTATTACCCTCTATATCCTTTCCCTGTATTTAAAAATATATATATTATTTATATGCATTTATTATCTTTCTCTACTAGAATGAAAATAGTTTTTCATGAGTTTTGTTTACTGCCATATCTCTAGAAACTGCCTCACAGTAGATGCTCGATAAATACGTATTGAATGAATAAATGAAGCCACTGACGGCAGCAGAGAATCCTGGGGCTGACAAGCTGTCGCCAAACGTGAACAGTGGCTCCCATTTCCCTCAAAGTCCTTCTCTCCCCCAGTCCAAACAGCACCAATGGCGAACACCTGCTGATGTTTACTATGCTTCCAGCAATGACCTCACATTTTACCTGAATTAACTAATTTAACCCTAACAATAAACCCTACCAGGTGGGTATGACTGTAGCCCTGTTTTCCAGGTGAGAAAACTGAGGCGTGGAGAAGTTGAGCAACTTGCTCAGGGCCACACAGCCTGTAGATGGTGGAGCTGGCATTCAAACCAAGGTAGGCTGGCTGCAGAGCCCTCACACTTCGCTATTCTGTTCTACTGCCTCTTTCGGTGGGTAGGGGGCACCCAGGCCTATGAGCTTCATACTTTCTTCACCCCTTCCCCAAGTGAACGTTGGAGGTGGCCAGAGGGTCACTATGCTTCTTTCACAAAGATAAAAAAGGAGGCTCAGCTAGAGGAAAGAAAGGGTGAAGTCAGAGGCTCTACAGCTAAGAGGACAGATTCATGAAGGGGCGGCAGGGTGGGAAGTGGGAGACGCCTAGCCTTATCCTCAGGTGGGCACACAGGCGGGTGAGGGAAGGCGAGAGCAGGGAGGGAAGGCGCCAGGGCCGCATGAGAGGGCGTCGCGGGCGGAGGAACACAGGGTAACCACGTCGTGACCAAGGTGGGTGAGGCTGGCAAAAGTACCAACTGTGAATCACTGTAAAAACCAACCACACAGAAAGCACTCACTGAATAAGCATAAAATCGGAACGCACAGTAATCCAGGTGGTTCTAGAGACACATAAAGTACAGGTAAGTCGCCCGGGTAACGCGTCTTAACCATTACAGAGCAGGAGGCAGGAGGCGGGCCTACTTGCGTGAGAAAGAGGAGCGCTTGCTTCCCGCAGCAGACATGTGGACCTCAGGAGCCGAGATGCTGCCGGTGCTGCTCGAGGAGCTGAAATCGGCTTCGCTACCTGCAAAACAAAGGGGGAGAGAAGCATGGAGGAAATGAAACCCGAGAACACGCTGGCCAGTTCCCTGCCCTCCGACGGCCCCGGCTCCCCGCGTTTGCACACGGACTCAGCAAGTGGCCGGGTTCCAGCGCTCCCAGGCTCCCAGCGTTTTCCGCAAAGCAGACGAGAGAAGGCGCAGGCATGAGGGCGTCGTTTCATAAGCACAGCTTGGGAGCACAGTGAGGCAGGTTTCATAGATGCCGGCTTCCTGCAGAGGAGCAGCGGTGACCCGGGTCCGGCCCCAGTGCCCGCCTCTCCCTGTGCACCAGCACCCCCGGGAACATCAGCGTGCCGGCCCCAACGTTCAGCAGAATGAAAAGCCTGCTCGTCACCCCCAAAGAAGTTTTTCCCAGAGAGTTTATCTTTAGGCTTTGTCGTCGTCTAGCCGTACTTGACTTTGGCACGTTAGGGTCTGGAGATAAGCAACCGTCTAGAAGCTGTCATGGGGAAAGCCTGGGCTCCAGATAACTGCTCCAACCGGCACTATCTGATTATCCACCTTCTCTGGCTGCAGCTGCAGTTTTTCTATGAAGAACAGAACCTTAACAAATAGCAGGAACTGAACATTTCCAAAGAGAGTGAAAAAAGTTCACAGTGACAGTGACAGAAGCTGTGAATGAAATTGAAATTTGAATAGTTCTGGGGGTGAGTGGAGGGGTTTATTAGTTTGCAAAGATCACGTTACATTTGAGCAGACTAGAGTTCAGTGTGTAATTGGAAACATGCTGTGTGGTAGAATAACTAATATAAATTCATTTTAACAAAAAAAAATACATAGTTCTGAAATAGTAATAATGAAAACATTCCATGGATTGCCTGGGGAAGTGCAGGGGCATGGAAGAGGTAACAGAACATCAGGAAGAAGAGAACCAGCATTTTTTTTTTTTTAAAGAAGAAATTCCAGATGTTTTTGGAAAAATCAATCTGATAGGTACACAATTTTATTTGACCTTGTTTCTCAACTCCTATGCCACAATTTGAGACTCTTCTGGTCTAAAACCCAGAGCCAGATCACATTCCCGAGTTGAGGAAAATAGGAATAATCTAAATCCCTTGCATTTCTAACAAGCAGCGATCAGTAATCATCATTTATTGATGATCACAAGTCTTTATTGAGCGCATACTAGGTTCCAGGCCCTGTTCAAAATTCTTTCTATACTTTGTATCTGTTCATCTTGACAGCTTTGTAAGGCAGATATTAATCTCACTCTTCTACTATTGAGGAAACCAAAGCTGATCTATTTGTCCAAGACTTGTGGGTGATGAATCCTGTCCAGGACCAAATCCCATAATACCCCTGTGATAACATGTCCTCAGGAAGGCAGTGGTTAGAAGCAGGGGCAGGAGAGGTTCCTCCATAAACTGCCATCTCCCCCACAGTCAAGATGAGCCACAGGGACAAGATGCAGCCAGACCAGCCCACTGGTGGACAGGTGCTGTCACTTATGGGGTGTTTTAGTGTTGCTGGAGGGGAACGTCAATGACAGCAAGGCAAAGAGAGAGAAAAATCCCTTCCCTGGTTTCTAGGACCTCTCAGGAAGGTCAGCCTCTTCGGGGAAATAGATCAAGAAGGACCCCTTAGTGCAGATGACAGCAGTGAATCCCAACTCCCGCAGAATTCTAGGAGGATTAAGGTAGCAATTTATCAGAACTGGGACTGGCTATTCCTTCTGGATTTCAGAGACTTTGTCTAATGATGTAATGAACTCCCAGAAGCTCCCTGAACCTAATTAGTTGCCTCTGAGTAATGTGTTGGCTAACCTGTAGTATTTAACAGTCTCAAGGACTCATGATTGGAGTGCTATCCAGGAACACACTAGTCCTGACAGCCTAATTCAACCAGCCTTGTCTGCTAGTACATTACCAGGTTGGTTATTAAATGATAAAAGTGGACAGTTTTCAAAAATAGATC
The DNA here is from genome assembly GCF_949987535.1 of Balaenoptera acutorostrata. Classification (NCBI taxonomy): domain Eukaryota; kingdom Metazoa; phylum Chordata; class Mammalia; order Artiodactyla; family Balaenopteridae; genus Balaenoptera; species Balaenoptera acutorostrata. The sequence goes on along the minus strand of NC_080080.1, from coordinate 28,127,644 downwards.
CTATGGTTGCAGCCACCAGGTGTAAGATACTATTTTCTAATGTAAAATTATTCCTCCGAAACACCCAATTTTCACTCTTTAAAAGGTATGCAAAAATCCATCAATTACAATTTAACTGCCTGCATAAAAATGGAAATTCTAGAACAGAAACAGACAATTGCTGAAAATCCATTTGTTACCTCACGATGCCTCTGACCTGCAGTAATTATGTACCCTGAACTGAAGGGACAACTTTGTTCTAAACTTTATTGCTCCTGGCACTCAATACATTGACTCTACTGTTTGAGTACTGTGATAGTGAAAAATGTATATGCTACTTAACTATTTCTGTTTATGATTTTTAAAAATATAAACTATTTCCAGTTTGCTTATTGCCATGTAAAGTCCATGCACTCTTTTTAAGGGATACACAGAAAAGTCAGTTTTACTGTGTGATCTGAATATATTCTCCCCATTTACTAAGAAAACTCAGAAGAAGGCTGGAGGCCTGAAAACCTCTTATTTATCTATTATCTGGCAACAAAGACACGGGGAAGGAGAGGCACTCCTTAATGCATTTCCTTTAAACAGTGTATGCAACTAGGTGATTGTCATGGGTGCTGTATGTAGTTCAGTGCTCTTTTGGGTTACTAGAGTCATACAAAGAGAGTTCCTAACCTAAAAACATAGGCCCTGAGTCAGACAGCCCAGGTTCAAATCCCACCTCTACTGCTCGCTAGATGGAAGATGTAGGCACGTTACTTCACCTCTCTCTGCCTCAATTTCTTAATCTGTGAAATGGAGATTGATGATCATAGCACCTGCCTTGTAGGGTTATTGTAAGCAATGAATATCTATCTGCCATCTTAGAAAAACACCTGATCTGTTGTAAGCTCTCAATAAATGTTAGCTGTTATTATTATTCTGCAGGGGTTAAAAAGACAACTTTTTATTATACTCTACATCTCCTTTGTGGAAAATTTAGAAAATAGCAACGATGCAGAGGGAAAAATATAGTCTATAATTCCATCACCAAAAAAATAACCTTTTGGCATGTAACTATTCAGCATTCATACTTAATACATTACTATGTAACCTAATTGTTTTTCTTTTAATATGTGAATATCTTTAAAACATGGCACATTTTGTTTTATTAAATCAATGAATATGTAGGCTATGTCCAATTTTTCTATCATTAGAAGCAAAAACTATGTGCCAGAAACCATCCTGAGCATCTTTTACATATTAATTCATTTATTTCTCATGACAGGACAGACCCTATGAGGCAGGGACAGCAAAGGCAGAGAAGTTGTGATGCTCACCAGGTGACACAACTAATGAGAAGTAGAGCCAAGAGGGAAACCAGGCCGTCTGACCACAGGGTCCATGCTCTTTTTTTTTTTTTTAAATTATATCTTTTATTTTAAGTTAATTAATTAATTTAGTTTCGGCTGCATTGGGTCTTCGTTGCGGTGCGCAGGCTTCTCATTGCAGTGGCTTCTCTTGTTGTGGAGCACAGGCTCTAGGCGCACGGGCTTCAGTAGTTGTGGCGCACGGGCTTAGTTGCTCCTCGGCATGTGGGATCTTCCCGGACCAGGGCTCGAACCCGTGTCCCCTGCATTGGCAGGCGGATTCTTAACCACTGCACCACCAGGGAAGCCCAGGGTCCATGCTCTTAAACACGGGCTTAATGGCTATCCTTGGGCATACAAATTTACATCCTTGTTTGATTACTTCCTTAGTATAAATTCCTAAAAGTAGAATATTTAAGCCATAGTATATACTCATTTTAAGACTTTTAGTATATATTCCATAGGGATTTTTTGGATGGCATTAGCCGAAAGCAGTTTTGGTGGACAAGGAAGTGTTTGCCCCCATCTGCCCGTGTGTAGACACCTGATTGGTAAATCTCTGATGCCACAGGGAATACTTCGACAAAGCACAGGAAACAGTATTTGGCCCTTGAAGAGCTGTGCTTGAAAAGCTGAAGGGGATTTAAAAATATGCATATCCAAGTCGTCCTCATCGATACTGTCTCCGATCAGCTGCTGGGGCTGGCGGAGCAGGGTTCCAGGACTAAACAGGGAGGATGCACTTGATGACCTTGAAGATAGTTGTGATGCCGATGTCCTGGTGACTACACACCCTGCAGCGGGCTTTCCAACTATCAGGGAGCTACGTTTTTTGTTCAGTAGTACTGCTGGATCCTCTTGAGAGGCTTTACTTTTATTCATAACCTTAGGGTAATAAGCATTCTGTGCATGTGATGGTAAGGCCGGGAATTAGAGAAGGAAGGGTAAATGGAAACAAAAAGACTATGGGCAAAAACTGATAACTAGATGCATTTTTTAAAAACACTGCCTGTGATTCAGTCTCTTAGGACGTTATTATTTTTGCCTCCTTTCAGGAGACTGTGGATTCCTCATACATCAGAACATCACAGGCCTCTGAGAACAGCGCCATCCTGACGTCTACGAAGCTGCATTAAGCCATCCTAAACCACTGCTTTAAGCAGCCCCAAACCTTCCTTTATCCTCTGTCACCACAAAGCTATCAAATTAATTCAGGTTGGCCACCTATATCCCCACCTCAAATAGAAGCAGCAAATTAAAAAAAAACAAAAAACAGTCCCCCATCAATTCATCCTCCCATCCCCCGTCCCCCCACACAGATACACAGATCTTTTATTTAAAGGGCTCTAGGGAGGAGAGAGAAGCCATTTTCACTGAAACCAAGCAGCACTATTAAGAAGCAGCTGGAGCAGTGGACACATGTAATTACAGAAGAAGCTGCTCCAAGTATATTCAGTAAGCACTGACTCTTAGCTTTGGGGGCCCAGCCAAGGAATCCAAAAAATGCTTCACAGCCTAAAGAGGATTTTTGTTTTAGCTTTTGCAAACTATTCTCAGAACCCCCATAGGTGTTTATCTCAGAAAAAAACATATATATATATATATATATGTTTTCTTGCATATCAGAACATGTCTTCCTGAAAAATTATAAATACCACTTCCATTTTATCATAATTTCAGAAAAGATTTATCTTCATTCTGATTGATGTTCATATGGAGCTGCCATACAGTTAAAAGCATATATGTAAACATTTAAAAACAGACGTTCAGGGACTTCCCTGGTGGTCCAGTGGTTAAGACTCCACACTCCCAATGCAGGGGGGCCTGGGTTCCATCCCTGGTCAGGGAACTAGATCCCACATGCCATAACTAAAGATCCCGCATGCTTCAGCGAAGATCCCACGAGCTGCAACTAAGACCTGGAGCAGCCAAGTAAATAAATAAATATTAAAAAAAAAAAAAAAGCTCAGCCCTCACCAGGTGGTGGTGGTTGTTTAAATAAGTAAATACATAAATAAATAAAAACAGAAGTTCAAATTTTAAGTATGTAGAAGTGAATAATTTTGTACTGATAAATCTAACTATATAACTATAAACATAAATCTAACCACATAAAAATAAAATAGCAGTCAAAGTCAAAGACAAATAACAAACTGAAAGAAAATATTTATAACATATTTATAGACAAAGGGCTAATTTCCTTAATTTACCAAAAGCTCAAACTGAGGCAGGAGACAGATGGGACCCCAGGGCAAATGCTTTGAGTTCGTTTCTTGTGGACCGATACTCCAAGGTGGGAATAAGAGGACAATTGAGACAGGAGGCTGGGCCCTGCCCAGATAGAAGATAAGAGACCACACAGTCCTCATTTTCAAAGTCAGGAGACCTCCCCGACTACCCATGTGCAGAAAGGCTCCTTGGAGGTCAAAAGGGGAGGGATGCCAACCTACCCACAGACCTCTTTGGTAGAATCCATCTTGGCTAAGAGATGCACGCACACACATGGGAAAATCCTGAGATATACCAAATACGGACTTTGAACCAGGCAGATCAAAATGATTGGCCAAAGGAAACCCGGAAGAAATGCCCCATAAAAGTAATTCAAACTGCCATGAGGGCATGACTCTCTCTCTGAGCCCGCCTGTGTGTCTATCCACACATACCGTACTTCTTTTTTCTCCTAATAAATACTTGTTTCACTACTTTCCGTCTTTGTGGGAATTCTTTTTCTGCAAAGCCGTAGGGCCAGGGCCTTCTCACTCACCACTGCTCTAGTGGCCAGGATTCGGTGCTCTCACCACTGCGACCCGACCTCAGTCACTGGCTGGGAACTGAAACCCTGCTTCAAGCCGCTGCAGGCCCAGGCCACCCGAAATCATATTAAATCAGAAAAAAAAAAAAAAAAACAACAACACAGAAAACTGGGCAAAGGACATGAACAGGCAGATGGCAAAGAAAGAAAAATAAACAACCAATATACCTGAAAAGCCATACAATCTCACTTATAAAATTAAAAATGTAAATGAAAAAAAGATTTTTTTCATCAGATTGGCAAAAAAAGAAAATCAAAGTTTGATAACACTGGTCTGTTAAGGGTTTGGGGCAAAACACTGATAAGATTTAACGAGAGTGTGAATTGGTGCAATGTACATAAAAAAGAAAACTATACCGCTAGGAACTTATCCTGCACATATGCATTCAAAAAGACAAGTAAATTGTCCTTCAATACTGACTGGTTAAGTCAGGTGGTACAGCAACCTAAGAGGATACTCTGCAATCATGAAAGGGGGTGACATGAACCTGTGTGTGCTGAAGTGAAAAGATCCGGAAGACCTGTTATTAGACAAGAAAAACAAGATGCATAAGAGTGGGTGTGGCATGCTTTCTTCTGTGTAAACAATTCTTTAAATGATATATAACTTGCTACATGCATAAAACATTTTTCTTGAGGGACAAAATAGAGATTTGTTAATAATGGTTTCCCTTGAAAATAGGACAGTGAGGATATAAAGAGACTCTTATTTTCATTTTATAACTTCCTGAGCCATTTGGCTTTTCTAACCATGTGCTTATATTACCCTTGTTATAAAAATTATAAATAGGGGTACAGTGCAATTATGGACAATTGATTTTTTTTCTTTTTTCCTTAAAAAAATCTAAAATTTTTAAAGGAAAATCATTATATAATAAAAGTAATCATGGACTTCCCTGGTGGTGCAGTGGTTAAGAATCCGCCTGCCAGTGCAGAGGACACGGGTTTGATCCCTGGTCTGGGAAGATCCCACTTGCCGCGGAGCAACTAAGCCCGTGTGCCACAACTACTGAAGCCTGTGCGCCTAGAGCCCGTGTGCCACAACTACTGAAGCCTGTGCGCCTACAGCCCGTGCTCCACAACAAAAGAAGCCACTGCAATGAGAAGCCCGTGTGCCACAACGAAGAGTAGCCCCTGCTCGCCACAACTAGAGAAAGCCCACATGCAGCAACGAAGACCCAACGCAGCCAAAAATAAATAAATTAAAAAAATAAAAATAAAAGTAACCACATCATATAGTGCGGTATTAGGAGGGCTTTGCAGTCAAGCCACTTGAGTTTGAATCATGGCTCTTCTACTAACTCTCTGGAGCTTTGAGCAAGTTGTTTACCCTCTCCCTGCCTCAGTTTCTTCATCTGTAAAATAGGGATGAAGATATTAATAGTGGGTATTGCTAAGGGATTGTGGGGATTAGGCGAAACATACAAAGAAATTAGAACAGTGTCTGGCACACAGCAAGCACTCAATATATGTTAGCTTTTATTATTTCTAACTAGAATTACTGGTACAGTGGCTTGAGGTCCAGAAGAGGGCTTTTCAAACATCTTTCCCTTAAAAAGCCCCACAACAGGAAATGCCTTATCTCACTCAAGTCAGGCATTTTCATAGTCACTCTTTACAAAAGTGGTCTTCCCTCAGTGGAGAGCATGTTTCTATTTTTAACCGTGTGTGTGTACACAATAGAGTATGTATAAAGATCCACGGTCCTAAAACAAACTCCCCATGGACACCTCCAAATATCTCTAGAGTTTCCCCTGGGTTAATGCACACAGGTTTGCAGCTCAAGTCTTGACAGAGGCCAGTCCCCGGAGAAAGGGAGGGAGGGAGCATGGAAGAGGAGGCACAAGAGGGCCGAAAGGTCAAAGACGGCTCCATCACGGTCACTCCTTTACCTTGGCCTGGCTCAGCCACCTGTCCCTGGCAGAAATACAGACAGTCTACCTGCTGACCAAGAAAAGTAGATGAAAGAACTGATAAGCAAAGAGGGTGTAAAGAAACTTCAAGAGGGAAGGAGGAAGCGAATGTTTCTGAGCAAGGCAAAAAGCCTATTAATCTCCCTCAGGGACTCAGGATCTAAGTAGTCTCCTTCTGCCTCACTCCCCAGAAAAATTAAGACTGCACTGGCCAACCTCAGCAGAGTACAGGAAAGGAGAATCGGTGCTGTTTGGCTTCATGAATGACCACCCAGCTTCCCTGGGCCTGCTCTCGTCATTAGTAACAAATAAATAAGCGACCGTGTCAATTCACGAGAGATGGCCAAGAGGGGAACGCTAGAGAAGAGATCAATCAATTCAACCCAAGGCCAATCAGATGCTTCTGGGGTCCTCCAGCACTGCTGCCAGGCACAACCCAGCATCACCAGAAGGGGGCGCCAGCCTGCAAGTTCACACACCAACAAGCTCTACCCAAAGAAGGCTCTACAAAGGCTGGCTACCCCTCTCACTAGCCATGTGTTCTTGGCCAAGTGTTTTTAACCTCTCTAACCCTTAGTTTCCTTATTTACGTATACACGTATATATATATATATTAAGGTTAATTTATTGTTTAACAAAAATTTATTGAGCATCTGCCATGTGCCATGCGTCAGGCCCTGCTCTACGTGGGTGATTCCTACCTTGTTGATTTGTTGTGAAGTTGAAATGAATGGGAAGTGAAATGCATGGAAAGTGCTTGACATGCTCTTAAATATTAATCTTATAATTATTATTAATAATGCAATGATTTCTAAACCTTACTATGCATAAGGGTCACCCGGGAAGTTGAATAATAGTGCAGATTTCTGGGCAACACTCACAGAAATTGCACTTCAGAAGGTCGGGGGAACCCAGGAATCTGCATTTTACATAATTACGACAGATGATTTTGCAGCAGATGGTCATGGACATACTGTGAGGAGGGGCGCTCCAAAGATAAAGAGCACAGGGAATCTCTCTCCAGTCCAGCCAAACTGCAAGAGCTTTCTTCGATGGGAAGTGGAAGGTGAGTGAGCAGAAGTTAAGGTGGCCAGGCTGCCAACACGAGATCATTCATTCAAGGGCAAGGTACACAGGAGAGAAGAGTTTAACTTACAGAGTGATCTGTTCCCTCACAGCTCTCCAGAAGCACCTTCCTGGGCTAAATGCATTTTCAGAGGATTGGAAGGGAAGGGGGGGACATACAGAAGGTACCAGTACCAGCCAAACTCAAGTGCACACATGTTCGTTTGTAAAGCTAGTAGGATACTTAGCAGCTGGTCCATGGTTTGAAGTCCTCATAATCCTGTTTTAAAGAGGAAGGACCGAACAGTTTGGACTTGGGGGTGTCAAACATCATTCAGCAGAGAGAAACACCTCACAATCCAGCCAGCTCTCCTCTGGGTCATCCCATCAGCCCTAACCTGCTGCCTCTGGTGTGGTCGAGGCGTCCCTGGCTGACAGGCTGAGTGGCACCAAAGGAACCACAGAGGCATGCGGGAGCCTCCCACACTGAACGAGCATTGGGCACAGGCCCTTAAGAAGGTGGGCTTGAGGGGCAACCCTCTCCCCCACTAAATGGGTCTGGGAAGGGTTGCATCCACAGTGGCCATGAACTTCATCTATACTGATTATCTTGGGGGCCTGGTAATAGCAAGAGCAAATCCTCCTTGAAGAAGTTTTCCCTCTTACATTTTCCTCATCTTTGATTTGTCGAATTTACTCAACTGAATTTCTCCCACTTAAAAAAAAGCCCGCTGGTGAGCCTGCCGCTTCTATTTAAGGAGAAGTGTTTATCCAGTGTTTACCAAAATGAGGTGCCTGCCCTCCGTGTCTGGCAGCAAAACCTAAATCAGGGAAAAGTAGCACTCGAGGTGGCAGTGGTGGGTTCGGAGCACGGGCGTCATCGTGGGGACAGCTGACAGGGGAGGAAGGAGGTGGTGAAGGGGTGGGAGAGAGAACTGGGGACTGACATGCCACCAGCACTACAAAGTCAGAGCAGGGCTGGGATTTGTGTCTGGGACTCTAAGTCCAGAGTATAAGGGAGAAGGAAAGGATGGATCTTTTTCCAAGTCCCCTCATTTTCCACCCTTAGTAAGGCTGAGACAGTGCTGTCTGAAAGCAGTTTGAGACCATGAATGGAACAGAATCACCCACTTGCTAGGAAGAAGATGACATAATTTCTAATTTGCTGCAGAGACATGCAACAGCGTTCTAAAACAGCATTTCTTTCTTTTTTTTTTTTTTAAACCTCACTCTGTCCTTAAGCACAGTTTTTAAAATTGACTCCAAGACCTAACAGCCTTGACGGCCTCCCCTCGTCCTCGTCACCGTCACGGCTATGTGACGGCCTGCAGGGCACACCATTCAAGGTCTGCTCTCCGCTCACAGGCTCCTGGGGGGCCACCACCCACCTCCCACACTGAAGCCGCATCTCACAAGGCCTCACTCCCTTGACTTTCGCAGCAGCACTGACCTTGCCCTTCGCTCCATTTAAACAGTCCACCAGTGGAGTTACATCACTGGACCTTGTCAGCACTTGGCCGTGCTCCACTTCTAATATCTTGACATCCTTTCACCTTGGTTCCTAAATAATCTATCCTTTCTCTTTCTCTCTCACATTTTCAATCCCCATAAAGTTGTTTCTCTTCACTTTTTATGAGGTAATATAGTTTAGTAGCCTCCGTTACTAGCTGTGTGACCTTCGGAAAGGCACTTAGCCTCTCTGTGCCTCACCTTCTTCTATGGAAGGAGAATGATAACAGTATCCTTCTTACAGAGTTGTTGTAAGGATTATGTAAACTAATATATGTAAAAGCATGTAAAAAGTAGTGCCTAGCACTCGGTAAGCATTTTAAAATATTGCTATTATTTTTATTTTTCTTCTCACGATCTCCCTCTCTGAATCACATCTGGGTCCCAACACATGAAAGGCCAAAATCAGGGAGGACTTGGAGCAGAGGCCAGGAGTGAGGTGAGGCTGGTGTGGGGTGTGAGTGGTGAGCAAGGATTCAAAACAAGCAAGAAAAGAAACAAACAGAAAAACATTCTGACAGGAGTGTGGTAAAGATTCTTCCTCATCCCTTTAGATTATAAATCAATGAGTAAATCCTCAGACTTGGGCTGTATTGACTAAACTCTCCAATTTCACAGGAAAGCCTCAAACACACTAAACAATAGAGAGTTAATCATCGAACCTTCTCGTAGGGTCTGGGGGTCACAAATAACGCACTCAGGAGACAAATCTCCACAAGGGCAAGATTTCATCAGTTCATATCTGTACATCCCACAGCTCTTTGCACACCTAGCAAATGTCAAGTTGAGATGCTGACCCCGTCTTCAGAAAGAGGCAAACGTCTTAGGAGGGATATAAATTAGGTGCTAAAAGAGGCCAACAAAGGAAAATACTATTCCCTATTGGAAGGATTAAGAGTCCATGGAGATGCCCAGTGAACTAGCTAGCTTTTGAAACTATTCACGACAATCCGAGACTGTAGCAGGAGGAGTCACAGAGATGGGCGTCCGGGGTGAAGGCAGCAGCGTGTGGAGACAGCCCTGGAGGGAGGTGAAGCAACAGCGGGAACGAGGGGATAAACGCAATTTAGAAGCAGGCTAGTTTAAAATCCTTCTAAGACACAGGCCCCAAAGTTTTATTGGACACATAGATCTTTTTAATTTCTAAAATTCCTACCTTTGCTTCTCTGAGAAAACATGTAAATATGTGACCTTTCTCAGACAGGTGGATATAAAAGAAAAGGAAGCATACATGTTTTTCCTGCTCCAGGGATACTAAAACCTTAGTTCTGTCTGAAGTCACTCTACTGACAATCTTTGATGATCTGCTGATACCCGCCCCCCTCCTTAGTGATTTGCATTTGTAAGCTGTACCAACTGAGACAAGAGAGTGGAGGAAGTGGCCAAGACTTCAGGTCACATAGTGCTGTGTGGAGCCCAAGCATGGACCTAGAGAGCAGCACTGCATTATTTTCTCTGCAACCCAGAGAGCTATTTTCCCACTTGCCCCCCCATGTTTAAATATTCGTTTCAGAAGCACAGAACTGGATTAATCAAATTCCTCGGTTCTTGACACACACTCATTAGCTCATGTGAGACTATATTTTTACTTACTGACTGGTTTGTTTATCTATTTTTGTTTTTGTTTATTTCTTCACACTTAATATTATAATAAATGAAGGAACCAGCCCCATCATAAAAACTAGAATGTCGACACCAACTTACATCTACTTCCTCATCCTATTGTCTGTTCACCACTTCCTGCTTTCATTTTTACAAAGAACAATCACATCTATTTGTATTCCTACAAGGCAGATTTTTTTCTTGTTTGGTCTATTTTTTACTTTTTAATAAACAGGTTATCATGATATGAATAATATTGGGGATGATTTTCACTCAAAATTATGTTGCTAAAATTCTCCATATAGTTGTAGTACATTCATTTGACTGCTATATAATAGTCTACCTTATGACCTACACCATAATTTATGTCTTAATTCTTCTGGTGATGAGAAGATGAATTGGGTTAATTCCAGCTACTCATCTAGCTAGGTTTTCCATTCTGATAAACAACTACTTGCATTTCCAGAGGCTCAAGTCTTCCAAAGAAAAAAAAATCAAAAGAGTAAATCTACTTTTATGTAATATATTCCATGGACAAAAAGAAATGCTCTGTGGATCATTTGTTTTTACACATTTGTCTTTATATCCCTTTCCCTGTCATTGTTATGGAGAATCAAGAGTTAAATGTAAAACTAGACTCTGCATTACCCTAACCCAATTTTAGGACCCAACATGCCCAAGGTGACCCTTTGTCCTAGCGTTTTTCTGACCTGGAAACCCTATAATTTCAAGAATTACCTGATGTCCTATTGGGTTTGGCTTAGGTCACTCCATGACCTAGCCCCTTAGCTTTGGCAATGAGACCAGCCCATGAACATGAGAAGCTGACCCAGAGTTACTGGACCTTGCATATAACCTCACTGAGGGAGAAAACCCTCGTCCCTCATAGGGTGGAGGAAGGGGGACACGTGGCGGTTTAACGCAGCCCAGAAGTTAGTTAAGTACCTAGTTCTAAGACCAAATGCTGGGTTTGAGTCACAGGTGAGGGACGTTTCTGAGTCTTAAACCAGGCCCCACTGTTTTAGAGAAGGGGGAGCTACTGTATAAACGTCTCTATGTTAGAAAGCAACTGGCTTGGTTTAGAAATGTTAAAGGCGAAGCAAAGATGTCCATCTTCTTTTGCATCTAAGCCTCTACATGGTAGAGCTGATGTTTTGTCGCTTCAAAACATCTTTGTGAATTTAAATAACTAGGTCTGTGGAGCAGGTCCGGTAATTATAGGGTAGACTTTAAACCAGCCTCTGCCCTATAGTCACCAATCATCCTCCCATTCCTCTAGACAGTGGTTCTCAGAGTGTGCTCCCAACAGCATCAGCATCACCTGGGAACTTATCAGAAATGCAGATTCTCAGATCCCACCCCAGACCTACAGAGTCAGCGACTCAACACTGAAGTTTGAGAACCCCTATTCTAATGCACCCTCTGACTGAGATCACTCATATATCGGCTTCCTGAATGGCTACCTCTGAGAAATAGAGCAGCTGGCTTGACTGTGATTTAAAATACATCTGTGGGGACTTCCCTGGTGGCGCAGTGGTTAAGAATCCGCCTGCCAATGCAGGGGACATGGGTTCGAGCGCTGGTCCGGGAAGATCCCACATGCCGTGGAGCAACTAAGCCCGTGCGCCACAACTACTGAGCCTGCGCTCTAGAGCCCGCGAACCACAGCTGCTGAAGCCCACGTGCCTAGAGCCTGTGCTCTGCAACAAGAAAAGCCACCGCAATGAGAAGCCCACGTACTGCAATGAAGAGTAGCCCCCCCTCTCAGCAACTAGAGAAAACCCGGGTGCAGCAGCGAAGACCCAATGCAGCTAAAAATTAAATAAATAAATTTATTTTTAAAAAGAATAGTAAAAATAAATAAATAAATAAATAGATAAAATAAAATATAGCTGCGCACCACAGCATACATTTTGGGAATCATTTTTACATATTTCACATTCAAAATGAGTCAGTTTCTTACTTTGCTTGGCACAATACTGAGTGTTACTAACCATGTTTCATGAAACTGACAATACACATTTAACAGCTGTGGTTAAAAGCAGATTCTAGCATTGGTGGGTTCCAAGAGAAAATATCTGATCTTTCAGTTAATGACAGTGTGGCCTTGGCAATCGATTAACCTCTCTACCTCTCAGTTTACTCACTCTAAAAAGGGATTCCATGCCTATCGCATGGGACCATTGTGAGGATTCAGTGACATAATGCGGAACCGCTGTAAGTGTACATTAATATTCCGCTTTATTATTATTGGCCTGCTTACCCCTATGTTTGGTATGTGTTGCTAAACACTAAGTTTCTCTAAGCATTCCTGCATATGGGCACCATTAATTTTTTTTTTTTTTAGTACAGTAAGTCCTCTACATACGAACAAGTTCCGTTCCAAGAGTGAGTTCGTAAGTCCAATTTGTTCATAAGTCCAACAAAGTTAGCCTAGGTACCCAACTAACACAATTGGCTATATAGTACTGTACTGTAACAGGTTTATAATACTTTTCACACAAATGATACATAAAAAACAAAGAAACACAAAAAATAAAGAAAACATTTCTAATCTTACAGTACAGTACCTTGAAAAGTACAGTAGTACAGTACAACAGCTGGCATGCAGGGGCTGGCATTGAGTGAACAGGCAAGAAGAGTTACCGACTGGAGGAGGGAGAGGAGGTGGGGGATGGTAGAGCTGAAGGATCGTCAGCAATAGGAGACAGAGGGCAACCTTCAATTTCACTCACGCCTGACATTGATGGAATACACGTTTGCATATTTGAAAGTTTACAACTTGAAGGTTCGTATGTACAGGACTTGCTGTACCATGACTTAAATAAGAAGGTGAAGACTTTATTACATGACTAAACTCTTAATACAAGTGATGAGTTTATTACAGGTCACCTGGCTTCTCTCAGTAATGGTCAGAAATGGCTTATTATGTTCACACACTATTCAATGTGCTTTACATGTATTCTCATTTAATCCTCACATCAAGCCTACGAAACAGGTACAGATTTATTCCCATTTTACAGATAACAGAAGAAGAGAACAGGTAATTTGCTCAAGGTTAAAAAGCTTGTATATAGTGAAGCTGGGATTTGAAGGTGGGCATTTAGGCTTGAGAAATACCACAATAGTAAATGCATCAAAATATGCCCTGAACACTAAGAATGCACACCTGCACAAAACTTCAAGAGTTGGGGAAATTTTATCTTCCCTGTAAGTGCTTGTTTGCTTGCTCTTGTAAAGGGCTTGTTGAAACCTTTGAAAATTCATTTACAAACCATCTGCAGCAGGGGTCTTAATAAGATTATCACCCTCTGCTCTGCATCCCTTACCAGAGAGCAGACAATTAGCGAACACAGACCGCACTAGCCAGGACACAGCTCTTTTTTTTTTTTTCAGCACATGAACCCATGGGGCTGAGCCATTCACCTATTTTCAACAAAAATAATAGGATTGAGTCTTCATTCTTAAATGAGAAGTTAATATATTGTGAACACACTTAAAAGATTGCCATTTTAAAACATCAAATAGATAGGGGGTTTTGATGGTGTGGTCTGAGGCCCACCTGCATCAATGTCACCTGGATACTTGCTGAAAATAGATTCTTGACTCATATCCCAGATCTGCCCACTGACATTTCCTCAAGTCATTCCTGCAATACACATTTTTACAAATGCCCAGGTGATTTTTACGACACTAAAGTTTGAGAACCACTACGGTAAATGGCCCTGGTTTTCAATATTTAATTACAGATTGCAGCCACCTACTCAAATCGGTCTGTAGTAACTCCATGATCCGTCTGTTTCTTTGTGTCCTGAACGCTCCACCCCAGGCCATGATCATTTCTTGCTGGAATCATGACACAGCCACACACTGTGTCCCAGCTGCTCTGTGCGGCTCCAAGCATTCCATCTTCCACGCTGCTCCAGAGCATAAATCTCATTAGGTGATTCCCCTGTTGAAACCCTTTAATGGTGCCCGTGTCCTTTAAGATAAAGTCCAAACTCCATAGCATGGAGTGTCCATGCAAGTCCCCCATACCTGGATTATTTTCCTGTCCCTCTGGGACTGGCTAACTACTACCTGTTCTTCAGGTCTCAGGTTAGCCTTGATCTTTAACTCCTTCTGGAAAGAGATTAGAAGCCCTTCCTTTATGCTCTCACCCCACCCAGAATTTTAACGAGCATTTATCTCATTGTACTGCAACCGTCTGCAATTTCCCAGCACACTGTCAGCTCCTTGAGGACTCGTCCATTATTGCATCCCAGTGTCTAATGCAGCATTTAACACACAGTAGCTGCTGTGGCCTTGAAAGATTTCACAACATCAAAAGTTCCTCCATACTCAGTATTTAGCAATGGCTCCTGGAAAGGCTCTCTACTGAGTTACCTTCCTCTTTCTCTCCTTTTAGGTTGGGTTGACAGCCTGGTGTTATTTACAGTTAGGATAAATATTCCCTCCAATCCTACCTACATCCCATATGCCCAAATCCCTTAAAATTCAAGTTTTCAGCCCAAAATATAGCATGCAAAAACCATGCAGTCTGGGAAGACCTCTGTCTTGTCCATCATTGTATCGCCCACACCAAGCACAGTGCCTGGTATAGAACAGACTCAGAAGAATATTTATTGAATGAAGGAAGAAAGGTACTAAAAGAACTTACAGAAATAGTTGTGGAAATACTACCAGTTTTTGAGAAATCACAAAGCAAGAGAGATAGCCAGTTGGAGATGGACAAAAAGTACACAGATTATCAAAGCAGAGGAAAAAACAAATTCTGGAAATCATAAACTGCTTAGTTTGGTGTTTATCTCCAGTAAAATTGTAGAAAAGGTCCGTCCCTTAATAAGGCAAATAGAAGCCAGCAAAAGTTCACTAAGAACCTACAGATATAAAAAAACAATTCTCACTTCCTTTCCTGACAAGAGTTATGCTTTGGGGCTGCCACATAAATCAGCTACCTGGAATTCAGTAGGCATTTAGTCACAACACTTAGGAAAGTCTTATGAACAAGGGTGACATATGCACTGGAGGACAGCACAGTTCAGGACCCAGAGGATGTTGACTAATGGACTGTCTGCCAACCTCAAGGGAAATCTCCAGTAACGTGTCACCTGGCTCCGTCCTTGCCCTTATCCTACTTTAACATGCTTTATTAATGACACGAATGAAAACACGCATGGCCTGGTGCTGACGGCAGACTAGAGATTACACAAACCTTGAAGGGATAACTAAAACAACAGATGACAGAGGCAGACAGTAACATTACTAGCCGTTGTGTACTAAAAGCCTACTTCGTCAAGAACTCTATCTCTGCTATTTTCTTGAATCTAAAGACATATGTTCTAAAGACATACAGGGTGTAGAAGAGGAAACTGAGGTGCTGAGTGGTGATGAGCCTTGCCCAAGTCACAAAGCTAGTAACAGCAGAGCTAGCCCTTCTGACTCCAGAGTTGGCTTTCTTCTTTATCCACTCTGCATGGGACCTCGTCATCAGAATTCACAAAGATCTAAGAACTGGAAACCAAGATGATAGCATTCAATTCAGTCCATTTCAGATACATGTTGAGCTGTGCACAGGCTAAGGCACTGGGAGGGGGAAACATGGAGAAGTACAATCCCAGTGCTCAAGGCTCCTTTCAGGAGGAGACAAGCTATAGAGACAAGCAACTAGGATACGAGAGGACATGCTGAGTGCAGTACAGAGAGAGGGCACGAAGGCACCACAGAGGAGGAAGAAATACTCTCAGACAGGGTGAGTGGAAGAGGGCAGGGATTATGTCAGGGAAGAGATACCACTTGAGATGGGCCTTGAGCAGCCCAGGGAACACAACCAACTGTTGGGGGTGCAGAAGGGAGCAGACCTTTAGTGAACGGGGGTGGCATGAACTGAAACCCAGAGGAAGGAAAACACAGGGCATATTTAGAATATACTGAACCCCTTCTTTGGCTAGAGTACAGTGATCAGATGAGAAAACACGGCCAAAAGGGTGAGTTGTAGAGAGCTGAAGAATGTAAAGCTATGCTAAGGGCCTTTACTCTGAAGGCAAGAGGGAGCCATGGCGAGTTTTGAACAGGGTGTTCACATGAACAGAGTGATGCTTTATAGAGATCTTGCAGCAGTAATATCTGGAGGAGCGACTGCAGGCCGGAAGGCAAGGCAGGTGACTATCACAGTTAGAAACTGGGCCGTAAGGGAAGGGGGAAAGAGTCCTGACTACAGGGTCCCTCTCCACATAGCTCTTAGGTTCACAAAATTAACCACATAGGTTCAGAATCATTTAAAACCCCAGGTGAACTAAAGGATTTAAAACAGGAAAAGCATAAAGTAAGTTAAACATTAAGAGACACCTCATCTTATGTTACACACTTGACTGCAGTTCTACCCACATAAAAGAACAATTGAAGGGCGATATGTATATTTTCTGTACAACCAAAGAGCCAAAGAACAAAACAGGAATTATCTCAGTCAAATGAAAGGAAAAAATGTCTCTTGTATGGCCCGAGGACTATGTGAAAAACTGGATAATCTAATCAGAATGGATTGAGCGGCTCCAAGATCAATGCTACATTTACCATTGTGTAATCAATCTTTAATGCAAATATTTTTTATTTGCAAGCACAAATGTCAATAAAATAAAAATAAACAAGCTGGGTAAATTCTGGCATCTGTACAGAGTGTTAGAACAAAAGCGAATGGAGCAATGGAAGGCCTCGTGGGGTTTGTTTTAATTCAGACATGTGTTCAAGGAACTAAAGTGAGAATTGGGGAGGCAGGGAAAAATGAAGTCACCTGGAAATGTTTCCAGAAGAAGGCCTGGCAACAACAGAGAGGATTTCTGGATGAGGGGAGGGACGGGCTTGGAAGAAAGCAGGTGCGAGGCAGGTGGACCAGCTCCCGCACTCTTGCCCTGGGACACCTAAGCAAGGCCAGCAGAGCCTGGCACCTCCCAGGGAGGGGACTTCACCCAGACGCCGCACTCCCACTGTGCCTTCAGAGCTGGGTGCTCGCTGGGCAGTGGCAAGGCATTCTGCAAACCAGCTGAGCTTCCAGCAGCAAGCTCCAACGGTCACCTCACCCCATTGTTTAACCCAATGAAAACTATTTAAACTCTTGAGCTTCTGAACGAAATGTTTTGGAAGGTCCCTCTGAAAACATTCTCTGCTGATTTTTGTGTGCTGCGTAGCATTTAAAAAGAATGAAGCTCTCTCGTGGTCAGATTGTACTCTGCACACAAATTATGCTCTGCATTTCCACGGATTTGTTTAATGGAACCTTCCCTAGGATCTCAACTCAAAATGACGTCTGGCACAGAGCACGTGTTCCCCGGCTAACCCTTGGCTGGCCCAGGTCCTCTGCCCCACCCCCCCGACACAAGTCAACTTTTAATTCAAGTGTACTCAGTGTTCTCTAGCCTCTCCACCTCTCTCCTCCCCACCCCACAATGTTCTAAGAAAAGCCAAAATGGAATGAAAAAGCAAAGCTGATTATTACAAAAATATTAAGGCCACTCTCTTTAGGACCACTGGAGAGTGTTTGTATGGTGATAAAATGAGGAGGGTAAGTAGGAAATGGTAGTTTGGAAGTATCCCCAAACAATTAAACAGTATGTAACTCATTCCTGTGGGCTGCTTCTATAAGCACCCCAAAGAGACAAAACCAACAAGGCTCAAAAGGAACAAACCCACTAAAACTGAATTCCAATATCTCCTTGGTGTATAGCATCACAAAAATATCTTCTAGGCTCTAGCAGGGCATATCCATCTGTTCACAAATATCTAGTAAGGACCTACTAAGTTTTAGGCACTGTGCTAATTATGGAGAGCACAAAGGCAAATGGCTCCATGTTTAAATTTTACCCCTGTGCTCCAACATATTTTTAGGGACACATACCTAAGGTGGTAGAAATTATTTTTAAAATGCAAGGAATTGATAAAACACACATTTGAAGACAGTAGTTACCTCTGGGGAAAGGCACAGAATGGGATCTGGGAGAGCACGCAGGCAGCTTCGGTGATGGTAATTCTTGAAGTGAAAGGTGGGTCACAGTGTTTGCTTTATTGTTATACTGCATAGCTTACATGTATGTTATATCTGTTCTTTATCTATGTCATATTATATACATAATACTTTAAAAGAAATAATGCAGCATAAATAAATTTTAAATAAAAAATAAAATGGGGGGTGGAAGAAGGAAGAAAGGAAGGAAGGAAGGGAGGAAGGAAGGAAGGAAGGAAGGGAAGAGGGAAGGAAGGAAGGACGGAAACAAACATGGTCCATGTCCTAAAGAGGCTCACATCCTAGTAGAGGAAAGAGCCATCTAAAAAATAAGTATTAAATACAACATGGTAACCATGAAAATAGAATTTTTTTAAAACTCTAAGGAAGTACACAGTACTAAAGTTAACAGCAATGGCACGTAAAATTCAGATCCCCAAGTGTCTTTGCACTTAAAACCCAGTTTTAGGGCTTCCCTGGTGGCGCAGCGGTTGAGAATCTGCCTGCTAATGCAGGGGACACGGGTTCGAGCCCTGGTCTGGGAAGATCCCACATGCCGCAGAGCAACGAGGCCCGTGAGCCACAATTACTGAGCCTGCGTGTCTGGAGCCTGTGCTCCGCAACAAGAGAGGCCGCGATAGCGAGAGGCCCGCGCACCGCGATGAAGAGTGGCCCCCGCTCGCCGCAACTAGAGAAAGCCCTCGCACAGAAACGAAGACCCAACACGGCCAAAAATAAATATAAATAAATAATAATTAAAAAAAAAAAGCTTTAAAAACAAACAAACAAACAAAACACCCAGTTTTACCCTTTATAAGTGTCAATATAGCATTACTTCCCCTGGGACTCTTTTCAGAACTCCAAAGTCTGGGCTCCATGGCCCTCCTCTGTGTACTCATGGGACCTGGTACTTCCCCCAGAAACATATCTCATCACACACGTACATGGAGCCCTTGGTTTACTGGTGTATTTCGGTGCCTGGCCCACTGGCTGGCACATCAATAGTTGCTGAAAAAACAAATGAGTAGAAGCAACTGACAAAGGATGTATCTCCAAAACATACAAGCAACTCATGCAGCTCAATATCAAAAAAACACCCAATCCAAAAATGGGCAGAAGACCTAAACAGACAGTTCTCCAAAGAAGATATACAGATTGCCAACAGACACATGAAAGGATGCTCAACATCACTCATCATTAGAGAAATGAAAATCAAAACTACAATGAGGTATCACCTCACACCGGTCAGAATGGCCATCATCAAAAAAATCTACAAACAATAAATGCCGGAGAGGGTGTGGAGAAAAGGGAACCCTCTTGCACTGTTGGTGGGAATGTAAATTGATACAGCCACTATGGAGAACAGTATGGAGGTTCCTTAAAAAACTACAAATAGAACTACCATATGACCCAGCAATCCCACTACTGGTCATATACCCTGAGAAAACCATAATTCATAAAGAGTCATGTACCACAATGTTCACTGCAGCACTATTTACAATAACCAGGACATGGAAGCAACCTAAGTGTCCATTGGCAGATGATTGGATAAAGAAGATGTGGCACATATATACAATGGAATATTACTCAGCCATAAAAAGAAACGAAATTGAGTTATTTGTAGTGAGGTGGATGGACCTAGAGTCTGTCATACAGAGTGAAGTAAGTTAGAAAGACAAAAACAAATACCATTTGCTAACACATATATATGGAATCTAAAAAAAAAAAAAAAATGGTTCTGAAGAACCTAGGGGCAGGACAGGAATAAAGATGCAGATGTACGGAATGGACTTGAGGACATGGGGAGGGGGAAGGGTAAGCTGGGACAAAGTGAGAGAGTGGCATGGACATATATACACCACCAAATGTAAAACAGATAGCTAGTGGGAAGCAGCTGCATGGCACAGGGAGATCAGCTCGGTGCTTTGTGACCACCTAGAGGGGTGGGATAGGGAGGGTGGGAGTGAGACACAGAGGGAGGGGATATGGGGATATATGTATACATATAGCTGATTCGCTTTGTTATACAGCAGCAACTAACACAACAATGTAAAGCAATTATACTCCACTAAAGATGTTAAAAAACAAGACAAAACAAATGAGTAGCATTACTGGGTTCAGGTCTGTTAAGTGGCGGCTGAGACTGAAGAGAAAAGGAAGGGTGGAAATGCTAAGCTGGAGAATCCCATCCAAGACTCAAGAATGCCCCAGCTTTGCACAGACAAAACCCCTTCATCGTCCCTGATGAGCTGGGCTCGGCAGTGTAGAAGACCACAGCACCACCCGCAGATCCTGAACCATTGCTCTCTACGCACTAAGGTTTCTCAGCTTGGATCCTTCGCTTCTTCCACAAACACTAAGGGGAAAAACATTGGATGTCAGGCAGTAACCCAGTATCAGGTTCAGGCACAGCCTCCATCTCTCAAGAACAGTCAGGCCTGCCAGTCGCCTGGGCAGAAATGAGATCTTCCTGGCAGAGGCTTGCAGAGCCTGCATATCTCAGCCACAGGGGTGAGCACAAGAAGCCAAAGATGCGGGAAGATCCAGTTTCTCTGAATCACGTTGCTGCCACACAAGACAAGGGAACATCCTTCCCTCTGAAACTGCCACAAACTCCCTCAGATGCAAAAGGACTCGGCAAATAGAACTGTCAACTGAGACCTCAGAATGCTCCTCAGATGTCAACAAAAGGATGTGGTCCCCAGCTCATGACAGCAGCACCAAGCACCTAACAAACACTTGACAAATTGTGCACCGTCAGAGCATGTGCCTGTCTGATTAATAACAATGGAAAAGGAAGTGGGCCATTATTTTGGTCACGGACCAGTATCATATAGATAAAAGGTCACCGTGCTAGTGGGGATATTGCTATGGATTTAATTTTTGCCTTGAAACATTGCAAGAGAAGGCTTATTCTAGCTTGATTATCTGAGTGATATTGCAGCTGAAATCGTGTTTAGCAAAATATATTTAGCTCTATGTTTGGACATACAGTGAGTCCCAAGTTCCCAACATCTAGAGACCTCATTTTAAATTGCATCCTACAAATGTCCTCCCCTTTTTTTCCATTCAAGCAAATTGGTATAGCCCTTGTTCCACTTGCCACATTCTTTCCAGGGCAAACAGATGGAAGGAAGAGAACATGCCAGAAAGAAGAAATGGAAACTGAAAATGACATTACAATGAAAATAAAGCTGCAAAATATTATCTGGGTCAACTCTTCATACGTTTTAAAATCAGCACCAGCAGGCTCTGCACATATGGCATTGGTTTTATACTTTTTTGGTTCAGATGTCACACAGGATTAGTGCAAAAGGAAAAATCCCAGCATGGAACCTATTTTTATACAGATTAATCAATCATTTCGTATCTCTTCCTTTCCCATCATCCCCCAAACTTTCAACTTAATGAAACTGCTCTCACTCAAAATATGTCATTTACTGCACTCTGAACGGAAGTACTTTCAGGAAAGGAAGTGGGCTTAGAATTTGAACCTGGGTTTTTAAATGTCACATTTTTAATTCAAGTTATAAATATTAACTAGACTTATGCTATGGCCCAGCCCCTTTTAGCTTACATAGCCATTGTGGAATCCTACATATCCATCAGTGGCAGCAAAACGAATTGGCAAACATTTTATTATGTAGATATAGATATAGCCATTTAACGAAAACAGAAAGCCACACATTTGTAAAGAGAAACCGACTGCATATTTCACGTTTTGTTCTGTTGTCTACATTTTCAAGTACATTGAATGTCATAATTCCCATCAGAAAGCCAAGCACACAGTTAGGTTCTTAGTAAGTATTTGCTAGGAAATTTGATAGGCTAAATGGAATCAAACCAAAGAATTGTTCAAGTTATTTGCTACAGCCTCCCTTAACTACAAGGCATTGTGAAAATGATGATGATGATGTTTACAGTAATCATAATACAACAGCAGTGACTATTTAGTGTATGTCATGTGCCATTGATGATGTCATTGAATTTTCAAAGCAGCCTTGTGTCATAGGTACTATTATTATTCCATTATACAGATTAGGAAACAGAGAGGAAATTCTGATATTTTGAGGTTGAAAAAAATCCCATACAACGCTGGTTTTCAGAGATGGGCAGGAGAATTTATCACAGACACATTGAAAAAGGGAAATGGAGCCTTATAATACTCATAAGGTGAAAAACTTTGGAGAAAGTGTCATCGACATTGTTTCCAGATCTCCAAAACCATGATCATTACAGAGTTCATCATGCACCTTTATTTGTCTGCTGCCCCTTTGATAGGTGGAAATTATATTTATAAAATATTAAGGCAATGACCTAAAGCTCGACCTCAGTGACAAAGTCAGAGCCAGAGGAGCCACCAGTACGTTCACATCCTCAAAGGGTGGTACCTTTTCACCATTTGGGGCAATTAAAATTGAGCCATGACTAACAGTTGGAAGAGATGACATTTCACTGGTTGTCCTTTGCATGAATGGTCAGTCATGAGTACAGAAAATAAGAGACATTTACAATCTAGTGTAATACTCTGTGCTCCCTCTTTTATACGATTACAAATGAATCTCTCTTTATACCAATGCAGTACATGTTCTGCTTTTTGTTTAGAGCTGCTAGATGCCAGCTATCTTCTGTGGACAGCCTGAAAATCTAATTTTACACAATTTTAAAGTTATTGAACTAGACTTGGTGTTACCATACACACAGTCTTTTGTTTCCACTAATTAATTTTAACACCACAGGCATTAATCATTTGCCCAGCACATGAAAATTGCTTTAAGATGACTCATGTGTTTTACAACATCGCAAACCCAACCCTTATGCTCTTGGAATGTACAGTAAAGAGGAAGTATTAGAGCAAATCAGTTAATAAAAAGAAAATTCTTCCACATCCCAATTCCACGGACATGAAGTTTTAGAATTTCTACTGGATGCTACATGAGAAAAGTAAACTAAAACTGGTTAGAGAGGTGGTCTCTGAATAATTTCCACGGTGAACTGGCAGATATGAGCCCATGAGCAAGATCTCTCTTGAAAATAAACACATCGAGTTTCAGTCTACACAGAGGCCCACTGCAAACTCTGTGCAGTGCCAATTAGCATTAACTGTGGCTGTGCTCATCTATTCCCATAGCACGTCGCTGGGTAAGGCCAAGCTCTGCATTTACAAATGCAGCATGCAATGCTCAGAGTTAGAAGAGCATTCTAAAATGTAATCGTCCATGGTCAATCTTTTTCCCTTTGGCTTCGAATGGCAGACTCACAAATGACAAGGGGTATTTAAAACAATATATGTGTGTATTTTTAAAAGTTTAGTTCCAGATTCTGCATTCAGACTATCTGAAAGGCGAGTGGAAAATTTGTTTTTAGACTACACTTTTAGCCTACCACAACTAACTTGACACACACATATACACAAAGAGCATATGCTCTGGGATCCAATATAATTATTTACTTACTGTGACTAATATGACTTACTTAGAAGGTAAGCTCCGTAGACTTTCATGGCAAACACTGCCTCTGCAAACAGCCTCCCACCACAGGCTGGGCTATGTCTTGTGCAGAAATACAGTGTGTGCAGCTCAGCTCAGCTCTCCGTGGAGTACAGTCTCAGAGTGGGGTATCCATGGAGACCGAGCCTCCTACTTGTGCAGGGCAAGGAAGTTACTCCGCTGGGCACCATAGCAACAGGAGGCAGAGGGGAGGTTGGCCAATCAGGGAAGAGCACAGGAGCTTCTCCCTGGTGACTGCAGCATTTCAAATGAAACCATGGCCCTCATGAATGAACACAAAGCATTTAAGGAAACATCAAATTGTCAAACAGAAGTAAATGCGTACACAACAGTCAAGGCTAATCCTCTGACAATTACGGAGCAACACTGTGAGTCTTTCTACAATGATTATATCCCAAAGATCAAGGAAGAAATTACATCAAAACCCCACACAGTCCTAAATTTAACGGCAAGCATGTGATGCTTTGAGGAAAATACTTGGTGTATTTCGTGAATTCCAGCTATTTAAATATGCAAGGCACTTCACAGTGCTTCCCAGGAGAGAGGAACAGGAGACATCCATTGTTCTGATGGGGCTGATAGGGCTCCCTAGGACAACTGTTGGCATAGTGCTTCCAAACAGGAGTTTGCTTAGAGTAAGCACGTTTATCAAGCTTCCAGCAAAGCCCTCCATTGTATCAGAATAATTCTAACTAAGAAGGCATCCATGATAAAGTAGGGCCAATGCAGACAAGATGGTGAGTGAACATTCAAATGCCTTAAAGTTGTGCTATTTGTAAACTCTCTTCATTTCTCATTTAATAATGGTAATGATCATTTATTGAGCACATACTGTAGACTAGGCAAATACTATAACTAGAAACACAACTTCTTACCAGATGCGGACTCTGATCTTTGCAAAGATACAGGATGTGCATGTTTACTTCTTAGTGCTGTGCAGTATTTACTCTATGCATATACCAGCATATCTCATTTTATTGCACTTTGCTTTATTGCGCTTTGCAGACATTGTGTTTTTTTACAAACTGAAGGCATATGGTAACCCTGAGTTGTCAGATGATGATTTGCATTTGATAGCATAAAGTATTTTTAAATTAAGATAAGTATATTTTCTAGACATAATGCTATTGCACATTTACTAGACTACAGTATAGTGTAAATATAACTTTTATATACTCCGGGAAACCAAAAAATTCATGTGACTCACTTTATCACAATATTCACCTTATTGCATTGCAGTGGTCTGGAACCAACCCACAATATCTCTAAGGTAGGCCTGTACTCTGTCATATACTTAACATACTTAACTTACTTATACATACTTGTAAGTATACTTAACATACTTGACTTAATATACTTATATATTTTACGATTCTCACAGCAACCTGAGAAAGATAAGTATTAATTGTTCCTCCATATTATAAAAAAAAAGAGAAAACATTTCCTTACGTTTACAAAAGAAACTCTCCTGCCCACTGACTCCCCCTCCCCTCACTGCTCGGCAGGTGACCTGGTCCACCCTATTCAATGTCTAAATACAAGGTGAGGTACCTTCCTCCTTATATTAAAGTTGTTCCAAAGCCTCTTATTACAGAGCTCTCTCTTATAATTACCTTCTTTGAACAAAAAGTGTCATCTGAAAAAGATACATCAGTCTGAACCTCAATCGGTGCTAGTTTGGGCTGCCTTCAGAGATCAACTGATGGGATTGTTTAAAATGAAGAAGGCCAAGAAATTCAAAACCAGATTTTGTAATTATTCCTGTCATATGACTCCTCCAACCTTTTAAAGATCAATTTAAATAGCACTAGTCAATGGTTAAGTTGTAGAGACTGAAAAACATATTCTTTGCTAACTGAACTCAGTTATATTCAGTTATATTAACTGAATAGCTTTGGGTAGTGATGGATACTTACATTGTTGCATCTACAGGAAAACAGACAAACCAGCTGTGCCGTGCTATCCATGGATGCTGTGACAGCCTGCTCGCTACCCTCCAATGTTCACCTCATTCTCCCCTTCTTCCATAATAATAGGTGCCCAGGTGACTAAGATGTCCTCGGATATAATTGGAAATGACATGTGTCACTTCTGTGCCCTGACCTTAAAATGACTGAGTGAGTGTCCCCTGGTCCCTCTCCCCCTTCCTTCTGCCTGGTATAGGACAGCTGACCTGACACAGCTGCCTGCCAGCCTCGGTCACCCAAACACTTATGTACTGTTTTATGAGACAGATCAACTTCTGTCTAATTTTAACCTCTGGATTTGGGGCCTTCTTTTTACATTAACTTAACTCATACCCTCACAGTACTTGTAGGCTTGAAAACAATACTCAATAAAAGCACCAGACATGACTTCGAAACTGCTTTATATTAAACAAATTGGGCAGAAGTGAAGATAATTTGCTCTGGAAAAGACGGCTGAGTTGAAAGGTAGCTCGAACGATGAACGAGACAATACATTTTTTATATTAACTATGAATAACAAGATCAATGTTACTAAATTAATAAGAGTATAAATTGGTATGTTTAACTAAAAAAATAAATTTAAAAAACCTATCGGATATTGACTATTTCATCCATCTCTAAAGGTTTACTCGAGTTCGCAAATAAAACATTTTTAATCTCATTAGGAAAACGCAGGGCCTTATATTCTGTCATATAACTGTTTCCCTACACTTTGTTATCTTCACAGCCTTCTCACTAATGTACCTGCTTCCAGTTTCATCTCTTGATAGTCCAAGTTCCACAGAGCAGCCAAAAAGATCTTGAACATATACATTAAATCGTCTCTCTTAAAACCGGCCAGAGGTTCCCATTGCTCTAACGACACAGACCTCACCTGCGACAACTCTTCTCCCTTCCTAGGTCACTGCTCTGCCCACTGCCCCCCAAACCCTCCCCAAATGTGAAGGAATATGACTAAGTTCTCAGCTCAACTGTCATCTCCCCAGACACTCCCTGCCCCATGCCCATGACTGTCTATAGCAATACCTTGTTTTACTTGTCACTATCTGAACTTATCTTGTTTGTCTGTTTGTGTGTGTATCAGCCATCTCCCCATGTTAAAGGCAGCCTCCAAGAGAACAGGCATCTTTTCTGTTTTTTCCACTCCTCTATCCCGAATGCCTGGAACAGTGGTGTCAGCACAGAGTAAATGCTTACTAAACACTTGTTGAGTGAATGAAGGAAAGCTGGTCAATCAATGTACAGCCAGGATTCAAACTGAGGTTTAGCAGAAACCTTACACATGGTGAAGTGAGGGTTGCCATCCTTCAGGCTCCTACGCAGCGATCACCTTCCTGCAATGCCACATTCTAGTCCCTGCATCTTGGAATGTAAGCCCACTGCAGCCAGCTTCCTGAAGCTTACCTCACTTAACCATGGGCTGCATTCACGTAGCTTGCTGCTGTCCCTCGGCTGCTCTCAGATACAGGTTCAGGTGGTAGAAGACCTTCATTCATTGAATTACCCAAATGAACTTACATGACTTTTGCTCAACACGTAACTTTTGTCAATAACCCTACAGTCTACCCAAAAGGCACACAACAAATTATACTGGCGAAGAAGACAGAGAGGTCAGAGTACTTATCCCTCTGCCTCCTTTCTTGTCAGGTGCTTTGTTCCTCTACCAAAGTACACGGTTCCCTCACATGTTGCCTGGGAATTCTCTCCCTCTGGATTTTGGGTATCTCGACCTTCCTCTGGCCTCTGGCATCTTCAGGATGGGGGAAGGGCTCCAAGCCATTGCCATCGCCATATTTGTTGGATTTCCTTAATCAGGCCCATTCCTGTGTATGCAGTCTCTTCAATAAACTCTTCTCAATTAGGACAAAAAAAAGAAAAAAAAAAAAGAAAAGCCCAACCTAAAGCATGTATCTGCATGATTTATAACTCTTAGTTTATAGGTTTGTGTGTAAAAGAAGTTTCCAGGTTTATTTCTCTTATGCTGGTAGTTGATAAATATCTTTAATGGTGGGTGTGTGGTCTGCTGGAGTGTCTGCTATGTATGAGAGACCCATAGTGCTTCGTTCTCAACACATTAGAGCACTTAGCATCTGGCAGGCTCTCACATCGGTAGCTAGAACACTGTACATGCAATAAATCCTAGTAGACCTGGGATCTGGATGGCAGGGCCTCTGGGAAGAAGATTATAATTCACTAATTCTCAGGGAAAAACCATTAGCAGACCATTTGGCACCGTTACATTGATTGGGTGCCTCATCAAAAGCACAGATGGGAGAAAGGCATGAGAGTAAATATGTAAGTAATCCTGCCATAAAGATAAATACTCAGGTCTCCTCATCACATTTAAGCTTCTGGTCTCTGCTGGGGGGAAGGGATAGACTATACAATAGTTCACCATAAAACATTCTCTGCTGTATCCTGGGGGAATGTTGTTTCTCTCAGAGTGAAAGAAAGTTTCAGAGATTGATTTCAGTATCAATGCAAAAGCTCTTGTTTAAGTTGACAAAGCCTAATGATCTTTGTTTGCCAAAGTATTAACGACATGCAGGGCAGCACATAAAACATTGTGACAAGTACAGAAAGGGCTAGTTCATGATTAAGTAGAAAATCCTGAAGACCTTAACATTTCTTTGATGTTGACATCCTCAGGGTTTATTTTACTGATCTGCATCCAAACAGCCTCCTGTGTTTAACTTTCTGTATTTCATTGAAGTTACACTGAGGTTCATTGATTCCGTTATCAGCAACAGCCAGCATGATCTATATATGGACTGTATCAGCTAATCTACAGGGCTCTACAGATATTTTTTAAAAATCCCTGTCGTATATCAATACATCTTTCTCAATTGTCACACTCTCCTATTAATTAGGAATAATTAAAATTATTCCTTTGAAGTCAGACCTTAGACGCAGTGCGGTAGTTAAGAGTTAGAAGCAAGACTACCCTGTTTAAAATCCATTTACAAACTGTGTGACCTTGCATGAATTAACCTCTCTATGCCACAGTTTCTCCATCTGTAAAATAGGGGATAATGATATCACTTTCTCACACTGATATTAGGATTAAATGAGTAAAGTCCTTGGAATTTTGCCTGGGACAGTCAGGGCTCAATAAATATTAGCTAAAACAATTTTTAATCAAACTTCAGAGTCATGCAATCCCACAATTACATTTAATATATTCTTCCAGATATCTTCAGTATCTGAAATAGACTTAAGCCTTTATTTGAGGCTGGGCTTTGCTGCTGGAAGAACTGATTGAAACTGTAAGCTATTACAAAAGTATTGCCCCTTGCCAAAGAATGCAGCACGTTTCCATTTAACCAAAATCTCTTTTAGCACTAAAATTTTAATTTTTCCACTCTATGAAAATATTTCTAAAATGTTCAAGACATTTTCCTGCCCTCATACACATTATCTTCTGCCAACTCCACCATCACACTGACTCAGTCTGTTTCTGGAACATCAATTATTGCATTAAGTGCTACAAAACATTTAAAGCCTGAAACACTTAGAAGGTCACTATGCTTTTCAGTGGTCTTTTGTCTGCTTTTTCATATTTTCCCATCTCTTTCTTCATTGTCAAGCCATCAGCTGTCAATTAATGCTCTTTTCAGTGCCCTCCTATAGCAAATACTCCGCCCCGTGTTATGTGAATTGGGAGACATGACCTGCTAGAATTTTGTTTTAAATAAACATATAAGTTCTGTGGGATAGTTTTAAGGGTTTTCCTGTAAACAAAGTGCAAGAAATTTCTGATATTATCTATCTTAAGAGCAACAAATGACCATTCTTAACATTTACTAAGGAATTACTTTGTGCTAGGTCCAATGTTGGGCATTTTACATTCTTTAATCTGTTTAATTGTCACAATAACCCATTTTACAGATGCTGAATACCAAGTTTCCAGAAGATAACAAGTAGCTGAAGAGTGCACAGTTATACAGAGGTGGTATGGAACTGTGAACCTAGTATACTGGGCTCCTGAGTCTGGTGGTTAGAAAGTGTCCCCCCAGCCCTGCCTTCCCCCCACTTTTTTCTGAAGAAACAAACTGGGTAAGCTGTGAGTCTCCTCTTTGTAGCTCAAGTTATTATAAGAATGTATGTCCCACCCGCACCCCATCCTGTAAATTGTCTCTTTTATTTCACAGAATTAACTTTGAAGTGAAAGGGACAATGCTTGTGATAAGCACGGGAACAGCTGCAGGCTATCGGCTGTGTGTGAAAGAGCCTCAGTCTACTAAGGGAACCAGTGTTGATTAATCATTAACCCAGTTGGTGCCTTCAGAGTTTTCCAGCAAATGCCTCTGAATGTGGGAAATCATCTTCTTAAAGTAACCCATCCTCTGTTATTGTTGTGAGGTTATTACAGTTCATCTGGCCAGGTCTCCGATTTCAATAGCCTGGGTGGTGTCTGATGACAAGGGAATACTAACTTAGTCTGAATGCTGATGGCAGAGGTGACATCTTTCAAATGCAGATTTCAACATTTCAGTTTCTAAATGTGGGTTTCTTTTCAATTATAGTGACCCTAACTATTTGCTCTTGACCTATCTCCTTAACCGGGAGGTGTTTTTTCTCCCTTTCACATTTTCTACATATTTGTTTAAATTGTGTAATTCTTTCCCCAGCTCTCCCACAAGCCTTGTGTAGGAAGGATTTAGTACTTGCATTTGTAGAACAATGACACTGGGTCTTTTTCTCCTTTGGGTTAAGATGCTCCCCAAGTAGAAAATCAAGCATTAAAGGAGGCCCAGGAATGTCATTTAATGTCCTAGCACAGAAATCCAATTAGGCCTTTCCTTTCTAGGTGAGAAAAATCTCATCAGGAAAACTGACTGTGAACTACATATAGGAAAAGCACCTGGGAGAAGGAATGGTAGCACCGCAGATCCCTCAAAAAGTATTGGAATTAACGTATACACACTACTATATATAAAATAGATAACTAATAAGGACCGACTGTATAACACAGGGAACTCTACTCAATAATTTGTAATGACTTATATGGGAAAAGAATCTAAAAAAGAGTGCATATATGTGTATGTATAACTGATTCACTTTGCTGTACAGCGGAAACTAACACAACATTGTAAATCAACTATACTCCAGTAAAAATTAATTATTAAAAAAGAAAGTTCCCAATCAGAATGCCTTCATTCCCTTCCTTTTACTCTGTACTGCAGCCCAGATTTATTGTAGTTTTCTGCCTTAAATGATAAGGTCCCTACGAGCAGGGATGATGTTGAGGTCATCTTTGCTTATCTTCCCCATGCTCCTCCCACACTACACATGATTCCTCGTACACTCCGTTCTCAAAGAAGTATTTACTCAACACCTACCTGATGACAGACATTGTATTACACTCTGGAGATTCAGTCTTAAATGTGTGCTGAGTTGACATGAAAAAGGCAAAGCCATTATTCAACTGAACTGCAGGGATGTTTTCTTTCGCTCTTTGGTGGTAATTTTTAATTAAATCTGCATAGGCATTAAGTGATAGAAGCCAAAATGACAGAAGGCTCACTGCCTCCAAGAAGTTCCAACACGAGTCCTGCCTGGAGGAAGGCAGGGCTTTCATGCTGTGCGCATGCCACAGTACCCTGCTGGAGAGGGCTGGCGTGCTCAGCTCACCTTTCACAGCCCTTCCTGGCATCCTGTGACACAGTTCTCTTCTCCTTCTGCATTAGATACTCAGTAAATATTATTAGCTCCTTATCTGAATGACCAAAGGGGCATTTCAATAACTCCTTTCTGAGATGAACAGCAGTTTCCAGAATCTAGAACAACGGACCTAAAATAAAATGGGCCCAGGTTAATGTTAAAGGGCCCTTGAGCATCTATATAAGAGACGCTAATTGCTTGCTATTTTAATAAACTGGTATTGGTTCTAATGAGTCGATTTATTTTAAAAAAGTAGAGCGCACATCAAGAGCGGAAGATGAGTTTAGGCTGAGGGGAGATGGTCACCTGGGGACGGAGGAGGTGGAACATTTTAACCGGAGAGCAGTATCTTCTTGTGGTTTAACAGATTATGTCTCTGCATTTTATAAATTTTGGAGTCACCCAGGGGTCTCGGTTCCAGGATTTCCTCTCTTCCTATTTATGAGAATGACCGATTTATTCTGCTGAAAGTTCAGAGAACTATAGGTCACAGTGCAGATTGTTCCAAATACAAAGAGCTTACTGTCCAGAATTGGGGCCCAGTCAAAAGCTCGAGCAATGGTTTTTAGTGATGACATTAGGAATTTCAGGCAACTAAGAAATAACCTTTAGGGACCCCTGTGACCTTGATAAAATGCAAATAAATCAAAAAATCATGAGGTCAGCACTTCGCAGGTGATATGTTTGCCTCTGAGCAATTAAATCAGAAGCAGTTGACAAAGGCGCTGTTTCAGGCTCTGCCTCTGGGCAAGGGTCATTAAACTAGGAGTCATAAATCCTAATAAAGGAGACCCATGAAACCTCAGAAATAGTAGGTGATATTTTGTGCGTGTTTTTCTGGAGTATGGGTCTGTGGCCTTCACTATTCTCAAATGATCCATTATCAAAACAGCATGAAGAACAACTCTTGTTTTCTTTCCTCCCTTCTTCCCTCCCTCCCCCCTCCTTTTTATTCTTTTTGTCTGCATTTTCTTCATGAAAGCATAAGGCTTAAACATTCTCGGCAAGACAAGTAGCTGATCTTTAGCAAGTGAGTATCTTCTGTAGGAACCAGACTTGCTCAGGGTGGATTCTGTACATACACATAGGGTTTTAAATCTTTCGTTAAGATATGATTATTCTTATTATGATTATTGAAACAAGGAAGGGCAAGGATAATCTTAACTGCCATTTAAACTTAGGTTGTTCTTGCTGCACCACACTTTTCTCTTTTTTCACTGTTTCATTGTATTGTCACCACTGTAAAATGTTTTTGGAATGGGGCCAGGGGGTGGAGGGTTGGTGAATAACAAAAATGAAATAATTTCAGGTTGCATTCAAGTCCTACAATACCTTCACAATAAAAATCTACTTTTTCTTCACAATCCATGAAGCGGACATTCTTTCCTGCAGCATTTCATATTCTCAATCCCATAGCCTACCTTTGCTGTTGAGGTCAACCAATGTTGATTGTGCCCTCGATACACACCGGACCCTGTATGCTAGGAATACAAAAAGAGGGTGACAGGGCTTCTGCTCTTAAACTCACATCCTGTATGCTACAGAAGCAGACTCCATTGGTGACTGCTCCCAGGTTAAAAGAAAACTGAGAACATTTCTCAAAGGAAGACATACCAATAGCCAATAAGCACATGAAAAGATGCTCATCATCTTTAGCCACCAGGGAAATGTAAATCAAAAGCACAATGAAATACCACTTCACAGTCACTAGAGTGGGTATAATCAAAAATATAGACAATAACAACTGTTGGTAAGGATGTGGAGAAATTGAAACCCTTATACATTGCTGCTGGTTTGTAAAGTGGTGCAGCCACTTGGGAATACAGTTTGGCAATTCCTCAAAGGGTTAAACAGAGAGTTGTCATATGATTCAGCAATTTCATTCCTAGGTATATACCCAAGAGAACTGAAAGCATGCACAAAAACCTGTACATGGATGGTCATGGCACCATTATTCATGACAGCCCCAAAGTGGAAACAATCCACATGTCCATCAACTGTGACTGGATAAGCAAAATGTGGTCTGTCACCACACTAAGGCAAGATGTTAATAATGGGGGAAACCGGAAGTAGTGGTAGTGAGCGGGGGGGGGGGGGGGGGGGGGGCGTGGATATAAGAACTCTGTTACTGTCTGCTCAATTTTTCTGTAAACCCAAAATCGCTCCAAAAAAATCTATTTTAAAATGTGGTATATCCATACAATAGAATATTATTGAGCCATAAAAAGAATGAAGTACTAATACGTGAACCTTGAAAACATGATGCTAAGTGAAAGAAGCCGAACACAAAAGGCCACATATTGTATGATTCCTTTATACGAGATGCCCAGAACAAGCAAATCAGACAGAGGGTAGGTTGGTGGTTGCCAAGGGCTGGAAGAAAGGAAAAGAGGACGGCGACTGCCCATGGGTATGAGGTTTCTTTTGGGGGAGAAAAAAATGTCCTGAAATTGGACAGTGGTGATGTTTGTATGATCTTTTGAATATACTAAATACCACTGAAAGGTACACTTTAAGAGGGTGAATTTTATGGTATATGAATTATTTCTTAATTTAAAAAAAGGAGAACTGAGCTGGGGGTGGGAGGAAGGCAGTTCTGGTTCTTGAGTACACAAGGTAATGGTTTATTTCTTGGCTATAATTACAGGACACTCTTTAATTCATTGTCTCTGTCTTAAATATTGGGGGTACCCAACACCTTTTTCACAATGTCCATCTTTCTCTTTTATATGCTGTCTTCTCCATTGTGTATCATTCTCTTTCTTTTTTATATTTTTCTGAAGCAAAGGACTGTTAACAAATTAATCATGACGAACATTTACCAGGAACTATTAGGAAACAGGGGATTTCTTCTTCACATAGTTTAAGTTTTGCTCTCAGACTAAACAACATTCTCTTTGGTTGACCAAAAGCAAGACGAAGAATAATCCATTAAGATATGCCATGCATGTCAATTATTCAGGAAGAACAAAAGCAGAGAGAGATGGAAGAGGACACAGAACCTTCCAATGGAAGCGTACACAGGACCAAGCTTTGGCTCCATTGAAATAAAGCCGTCTATAGCTCCTTACACAATAATGATATCACCAAACAAAAATTAGAAGACAAATGTAAGGAATGGGGCTCATGCAAGCCATTAATCTGTCTTTTCAGGCTCATTAATATGTATAGTACAACTGGTGATACTGAAGAAAATAATGCAATATAGGGGTTGTCTCTCAATGCCAATACTCAGGTCCTTTTATTTTCAAGTTATAACTTTCATTTCACTAAAACTATATTTGTTCATATACTGTATGTATTTCTGAGATGGAAAATATTTATTTATATATTGCAAATTCTGAGAACTGACCTTTTCTGAGGTTCATGGCATCTCATTCACTGTAATAATAATCTCCATTTCATCTCATAGCTTTTACTATTTTGTAATTATTGAACATTCTATGTATATACATATTGAATATATAGCATCATATTCATATTTAAATCTTTAAAAGCAAATAAAATAACTAGGTCAGCAAGTATGCCCAGCCCTACAGATGTGCATCAAGATAACCTGTTCTTTTCACAATTCGTGCACACTTTAAATGGTACCAAGTAATTTCCTAGTATAATTTATGCTAGACTTAATTATATAGTTTAAATGTCTGTTAGACCATTCAGTTAACATTTCTTCAAATTTCCTCCCTTTTTTACATGTCTTTATAACGGACACATATGTCACTATGCATTCTCAATTATTAAAAACTAGTACAGAAAATATTCCACTCTATGCTCTACCTCCTTTACTAAAAAAAAAAAAAAAAAAAATGTTTCTGGGTGCTAGGTACAGCATTAGTGTTCCCTACCTTGATATACAGGTGTTTCATTTCAAATTTCATCTGAAATCCCTCTAGTCATATTGCTCCAGTAAGAACATGAAGAGTTTACGTACACTCACCTGGCTTTACAAGGCCTGACTTTGGTTCCTTCTTATGTCGAGCTGACTGGATGCTTCCCTCACCAACCATTCCAACTGTGCATTTCTTTCTAGTAAAGTCTTCATCACTTCCAGGGCAAAAGCCAACAGGGCTGCTGCCAGCATCCGAGGGCGTTTTCACGGGAGATACTGACTGACTACTAGGACAGCCTGTGTCATCTGGAAGACAAGAATCGATGAGTGTTTAATGAGGAGGGAGGAAATCAATGATGGCAAAGGGAGGGCAGGCATGCCCTCCCCCCAGCTCAGAGCGCCATGCCCATGCGCGCTCACACACGTACTCTGCTCAAGAGGCCCGGGATGACTCCTGTGGGTGACTTGCCTTTTATTTTCCATATTCTGGACAATCATGTTAACAAAGGAAATAACAGCTATTATAAAACACATTTTAAGGCAAAACCTGACAAGATTTTGCATCACAAATATTTCTGTAACACTCTTATTGTCAAAACCTAAATTAGTTTGTTTTGACACTTGAGGTAGTATACTTTTGGGTCATAATCGTCCATAAATTTTTGATGGGGTAGGTAATAAAACGTTTGCCAGAGTAATTCAGGATTATTAATATAAAGTCTTCAGGGTTGTCGGTGTTAGGAAAAAGTTACTTGAATATTATTGACCACACCCAGTTTTTGATTACTGGGCCTATCAAGTGGTTAACAGAGTTTGATAGAGGCGAGAGCTGGCTTTAGGAGTTCAAGGAAGCAGAAGGCAGTGATCCTGTTTTATTATCAAATGCACTCAACCAAAAATACATCAGTCAGATATCTTGCTGCCTGGGGTAAATGGGTAAAATAAAAATGATATTCAAATTAAAAATATTCCCTTAACTTTCAAGTTATATATTACTACCATGGTCATTACTATAAGTTAATATGCATGATATGAAGTGACCTGTGTAGATGCTTATTAAGCAAACAGGAAAGTCGCATTGCTGACTCCTATAAATGCTTTCCATATCTATTAAATATTTATAATGGTTGGTTAATTCATTTATACTGTGGTGAGAACTGTATGGGAATTTAAAGCCAATCAACATTACTTAACAGTATGTCTACTCAAACTAATCAATTAGTGGTAAATCTTCACTGCTAAATAATTCTTTATTATATGGAAATATTTTGATGTCAGAGTTACTTTAGTAACTAAGTGGGCAAAAAATGAATAAGGACATTTAGCACTAATAACTTTTAGGACTATTACACTTCTATAAATATTAAAGGAACTAAAATAATTTGCCATCTAGCAAAGGCTATCTTAAAACTTCATAGCTTGAATGAAGACAGAAACAGAAGTAGTTCTGAATAAAATATACTGGTTGCCTGAATTAAGATGACTAGAATCCATCTAAAAAGTAATTGCCTTTGCTTCATTTTTGGCCTTTACTGCAATTTTTATTATGAAATAGCTAAGTTCCTAGAACAAAGTGAACTTGGCACTAGTAAAATGAAGTATTTCCCTTGTATCTTTTTTGACTTTTGGACATATTAGTCTATATAGGACCTCAATGTTCTGTTTCTGGAAGTAAATGGTTTTTAGTGCACGGTTCATACCTTCTGTCTTTGTTGCTCTTTTAAACGTGCTATGTTCTTCCTGAATTGAAGAAACTTTGGCCCTGAGTCACTGTGATGAGAATCCTCTTGGCTGCTACTGCTTCGCTATTGTCCCCGGCTTTCTCCTACATTTGCATGTCCCATGCTTCAATCCAAAGAAATCTGAGCTCCTTTCAATCCAAAGAAATCTGAGTGCAAAGTTGCTAATTACTCAGACAGATTCCAGCACTTTTACAAGGTTCAACAGGTCTGCACATGGCCTTGGGAGAGCCTGGTTCCTGATTCCTATCCCAAAGCAGAGAAGCTCAAATGACTGAGGTCTAATCTATTGTCTTTAAAAAGTATTTCCCTGTGAGTCAGTTCCATAAATTACTTCTTTTAAAAGAGAGATGGCCCAAATTAACAAAAATCCATGCTTCAGATTCTCTACCCTAAAAGGTAATTTTTCTTGAGAACTCTCAGACTCAAAGGGACAAAATTAAACAATTTCCAGTATTGAGAAACACTGTTGAAATTGTAATTTAAGTAAACAGAAAACGAATGTGTTTTGTTTAGTTCTACTATCATTTTGCCAGAGTTAAATAAGAAGGAATGTGGATATGCCATGTTTTCAGTACTAGTCATTTCAAGGATTAAGTACTAGGGTCTGATTAAAAATTGGGGACTGAAGTTATTCAGGATGGTGGCAGTTTAGGGAAGGCAGTAGCAATTTTTCACCTGGCATGTATGCCTCACCTGTCATCAATATTTACAGCCAATAACTCCAGGGGCAAGGATTGAGAAGATGAATACCTAAATAAATCTTTAACTTCAGGTACCTCGTACAGCATTTGAATCATTACCTAGTAAACAACTGTTCATTTATCACCTCTTAACTGTCTGGTATTGCACTTCACATTGAGGGGGAAACGGGAGGGATATGAGACATCGTCTTTCATTAAACAAATATGTATCAAGTCCTGGCACTGAACCAGCCACAGGCACTGTACCCAGCCCCCACACTGATGGAGCTTATAAGTAAGTAAAAGGGGTTGGTAAATATCACTTCCAGCGCATAGTTCCTGTAAACTGCTAAATCTGTTAAGGCAAATCCATACCCAAGAAAAACTGAGTTATCAGAGAAGCTTGGGGCATTTGCCTGTTTTGTCTAATGGGACCAACACTAACAAAGGAATCTGGCTTTGGAAAGGGCAGGGCCATTAATTTTCCTACTACAGAGACCACACTTTAAGTTATGCAAACTAAGCCCCGAGCAAAAGCAACAGAGCTTCAGTACCAGAGAGTCATCTGGTCACGTGTGGCACCTGAGGTATTTTCCTCTGTGCAGCACTGAAGAAGTGGTTATTTTTTCAACAAGTCTTGTTTAGGGCCCCTTCCCTCCTCCCCCTCCCCTTCCCTCCTCTTCCTCTTCCTCCTCCTTTTTAACTTCATGATCAGAGCTGGAAGCAGACCACCAGTCCAGATGAAGATAATATTCCTTTCCAAAATGCAATGCAAAATATTCTTAGTTCACATTTACTCCAAGATTCTAAGAATAGGGAGCCCAGTTGATGTTCTTTGCTTGTTCATGTCTCATCTTACTATGTGCCAAACTACATGCGGATCCAGCACATATTAAAGAGATTTATTTATTAAACCTGCTTCAGTTAAACACTTTGTGTGTGCCTTCTGTTCCTTGCTGCTACCTTGACTGTTGAATTTGTCTTGTAGAATTATAGCTTTTATTAGTTATGTTAGTATAAAGAAATTATCAATGAGAAAAATTTCTAATATGACACCATAAAGAAACTGTTTCTGGGCAGGAAATGGCAGAAATCCTAAATGATTTACCCAGAAAAGTGTGGGTTGTTTCAGATTTCCAGAATGGAGAAAAGTAAGAACATTTCAGCCTGGTTTTAGCATAAGGGAAGCTTTCCTCCAAGGCTTTAGGAAGAGAGTGTAGGAGACTGTCAGTTCTACTGGAGAGAAATGAGTTTTTCTTTTAAAACACACTTAAACACACACCCACACCAGCTCTTACATAGTTGAGTTTTTACATTTCTTTCTCTACTATTCATGGTAAGTATAACTTCATTAAAAAAAAATATACACGCAATAGGACCACTTTCCATGTTTTACACAGTGTGATCCATTTGGGATGGATCCATATGAGATGATTTCCTTCCAGGGTCAACAATTTAAAACCCCATTTACTTGGTTGGGTCTGGGATGGCCCCTGGTGGATCTCAGGTAAAAGTGACCCACATCGAGGCCACATCTAAATGATCACCATCTGCACTGAAGGAGACTAATTTACATGCCCTGTTTTATTTATACTGAGGAATAAGTTCTTTCGCTGATTTGTTCTTGTTTGTTTGCTTTGAATACATCAACCCACAGGATTAAGGATAAGTGAAGAATATTTACAGATCCAGGAACCTCCAGAAGTTGTGGCCCACCTCAAGTGCTGTAAGAAATATACTACTAACTAGTTTCCAAATTGGTTTTAAGGGAAAAAAATTTTAAGGTCTATAAAGACAGATGAGAGAAGCAGACATCTAATATAATTTTGTAGTCTGGAGGTTGTTAAAAAATGATTTTTAATCTATTTTCCTCTCCCTTTACATTACAAGCTTTTTGAGAATATAGGATATAGTTAATAATTGTAAAATGACTCTACTTATAATTCTGAAAAAAGTGTGTATAAGTATCTTTTAAAATAATTTGTATTTTATTTTAAATGACTAAAGAAACTTGCTAAATTAAAGAAAATCTTCTGTTGGGTTGTTAAAATTTTAACAGATTTTTAAATTATAAAAGTAATAATCTTTAATGCAGAAGATGTAGAGTACAGAAACGTACAAAGAAGTAAAAAAAAAAAAAAAAAAAAAAGGAGGGGGGGATAATATTTTCCTATAATTGTACTGCCCAGAAAAAATATGTAACTATTCGGCATACTTCTTACTGATTTTTTATACATATGATTTACTTGCTTGCTTGCTCTTCGTTTTGTTAAAATTTCAACATATATTATAGTCTCATCACTCTGTTATCGAAAATTTCTCCCTGGAATTTGTCAGGCTAGAAAGAAAGAAGCTATTAAGACTAACGGTAGCCAACACAAAGGGTCCCCACTGGCCAAAGATGGAATAATTTGAGCATCAAAAAGAATAATAAATGCAAATGACTGATAATCATTGGATATACTTTAAAGATCTATGAGTTAGTTCAAAGTAATACAAAATAAAACTAAAGAAGAAAGGCCCTTTCAACTCCCCCCAAATCCCTACCCACTGAAAATCTTTGGAAGTGACCCAGGGGCCAATTCTTTATATTGAAATTTGGCGATTAAAAGGAAAGAAAGAATTAACATATATCCTGATTGTAGAAAATGTTACTGGACAAACTGTATTTCAGGATAACTTAAATCGCTCATTGATATTGGAAAGTTCTCCCTTACAGAAGCATTCTGGTTAATGAAAGTAGATGGAATAGCAGAAAATTAGTACAGTTGACCCTTGAACAACATGCGGGTTAGGGGTGCCAACCTCCATGCAGTCGAAAACCCACGTGTAACTTGGCAGTGGCCCACGACATATGTGGTTCTATACCCAAGGATTCAACAAACAGTGGATCATGTAGGACTGTGGTATATGGCTATTTTTTTTTTTTTTAAGGAAACTTAGATCCTCCTTTTTTTTTTTTAAATTAATTATTTATTTATTTATTTATTTTATGGCTGTGTTGGGTCTTCGTTTCTGTGCGAGGGCTTTCTCTAGTTGTGGCAAGTGGGGGCCACTCTTCATCGCGGTGCGCGGGCCTCTCACTATCGCGGCCTCTCTTGCTGCGGAGCACAGGCTCCAGACGCGCAGGCTCAGTAATTGTGGCTCACGGGCTTAGTTGCTCCGCGGCATGTGGGGTCTTCCCAGACCAGGGCTCGAACCCGTGTCCCCTGCATTGGCAGGCAGATTCTCAACCACTGCGCCACCAGGGAAGCCCTATATCGCTATTTTTAAAAATCTGAGTATAAATGGGCCCACACACTTTAAACGCATGTTGTTCAAGGGTCGACTGTATTTTGCAATTATTTATAATGAAATACTTGATTTAGGCAACAAACATAATGGATGAAACCATCAGACAAAAGGCTGTTGGAGAGTCTGCAGTAGAGGGATCAAGCCTCACCCATTTGTACCAACTGAGTATTCCTAGCATCGCTGACAGTGGGGTACCAGACATTATATACCTTCTGATGGGATGTGAGATGAAGCACACAGCATTCTCCACATTCTTGCCA
The DNA here is from genome assembly GCF_949987535.1 of Balaenoptera acutorostrata. Taxonomy (NCBI): domain Eukaryota; kingdom Metazoa; phylum Chordata; class Mammalia; order Artiodactyla; family Balaenopteridae; genus Balaenoptera; species Balaenoptera acutorostrata. Next base: position 28,086,467 of record NC_080080.1, on the reverse strand, counting down.
CAAAAAAACTGTCCCTGAATCTAACCAAGCTTTAAAGCTAATGTCCACCTTATAAAATAGATGGAGAACAGTAATGGGTTAAATCAGGGGTTGGCAAACTGCAGCCTGCAGGCCAAATCCTGTCAGCTGCCTGCTTTTGTAAATCAAATGTTATTGGAACACAGCCCAATACTTTACATAGTGTCAACTGTGGCTTTCAAGCACAAAGGTGAATAATTACAACAGAGATCATCTGGCCAGCAAAGCTGAAAATATTTCCTATCTGGTCCTTTTCAGAAAAAGTTTGCTGGCCCCTGGGTTAAATGACACCATGAGGAAGCAAACAGGCACTTTTGAGACAACTAGGGCAAGTAGTTTCAGTGTTCTCTAGCGTACCAAGGAATTATGTTAAATTCCTTGTTAAATTATGTTAGTAATGAAAATGGCACTGTGATTATGTAAGAAAATGTCCATTTTTTTAAAGAAAGCATGCTGAGGTATGTAGGTAGACATGAAATAACATATGTCTGGATATATGCTTTAAAATGCTTCAGCAAAGTAAAAGAGAAAAGAGAAAAAGGGAGAGATGTAGCAAATATGACAGCATCTTGCTATTAATCTGTATAAATTGGGCAAGCAGCTTATTGGTGTTCATTGTAGTATTATCTCTTCTTTGGGTATGTTTTTAAAAGTGTCAAAATGTTTTATTTAATTTCTCAAAAACATTATTTTAAATAAGTAACTATTTAAAATAGGAACACAGTGTTTCTAAAAATCAGTTCCTTCTTGTAGGGTATTTTAGGATGTTTCCAATTTTCTCACTATTATTGAAATTGCTTTAACACCACATTTTACAGATAAATCTCTTGTCAAAATTTTTATTATCTCATAGAACATATCTCTAAAAATGGATTACTAAGACTTCCGAGAAATCTGAGGCAATTTATATTCCTATTATATTGTATGAGAGTATCCCACTTATTAAATTCCTGCCAATAATGAATACTAGTTTGTTTGCATTTTTGCCAAGTTAATAATGCAAAGTGTATTTCTGATGTTTTAGCTTGCATGTATTTAATTATCAGTGAGGCTTAATGTCCTTCATATGTTTGCTGGTCTTTTATTTTTACACTTATCCTATGTATTGTTCATGTCCTCTGACAACTTTTCTATTAAGGTGTTAAGGAATTCTTATTGATCTGTAAGAAATCCTTATATATGAAAGGCATAGCCCTTTGGCATATTTCACCAAGTTTGTTTGCTTTTAGTTTATAATGTTTTTGACAACCAACCTTTTCTAATTTCTAGTTGTCAAATCTCTCCATATTTTCCCTTGTGATGTCTTCCAATGCTTTAATGCTTAGAATGTCCTTCTTATTAACTCCAAGATCAATTAACTATTACCTACACTTTCTTCTAGATTTTTATAATTTCAGTTTTTATTATATCAAATCCATCTGGAATTCATTTTAAAATGCAGCGTAAGGTTAGATGTTAACTGTACTATTATTATCATTTTCTTAATTTTTAGGAAATTTATCCTTTCCATATTACTTTGAAATGCTTTTCTGATAAAATTTTGAAAGCAATGAATATTTTTTGCAAAGTGAATATATATATACACACACATATATACATTTGTATATATATATTTTTTTAATCCACATTTTAAAATATTAGGATTGCCCAAAGTGTGTGTGTGTGTCATATAATTTCCTGATATTTAACTAAAGTGTCTAACAACCAGTGCCATCCAACACATTTGGTGGCAATTATGATGACCAAGTTCCTACTTCAACTTCCTTGTAACCCAAAGATTACATATAAAATATTTCTTCAAAGTCCAAGAAACATCTCTAGAACTTCTGGTTCACTTCTGAATTTAGATCTCAGAGCTCATTTGTTTTCCAAAATGCTGAACTAAACAATTCCAAAAGACATACTTAAAAATAACATCAGGCGGAAGAAAACGTGGTTTTGTGCCATAATGTCTTGAAACATTCAGTTACGGTTTGATGCTGTTCAATGTTCAGTTGCATAATTTGGAGGAAGAATCATTTCTATTTTAAGGAAACATTACTGTAAACTATATGGAAATCTAGTTGATTCTCATAAATGACAAAAGTGTTTACAGACTATTTATTCATCCATTCAACAAATATTTACTGAGTATCTACTACGTGCCAGACACTGTTATAGGTGTTACTAGTCTTACTGCTCCAGACACTGACATTTTTTAAGATAGTCCAATGGAGACAGATAAAATGTCATAGCTTAAACTCATGGTTAATCTGAACCCTGTGAAATTCTTACTACAAACCATTCAATGCTCTGAAAGGATGTAGGTAGGTAAGAAAAGTAACATTTATTAAGTAGCTATCATGTGGCAAGGATACTAATTTTTATCATATAATTTTAATAATATCTCATTTTTATAGGTGGAAAAACGGAGGCTCAGAGAGGTTAACAAATCCAGCCACACAGCTACTAAGGTATGGACCCAAAGATTCAAACTCAGGTTTGTCTGACTGTAAAGTCCTTGTTTTTCTCACCACCACAAGCTAACTGTTTTCTAAATTTTCCTACCTATGTTTGCTCCAAGAGGAGACAGCAGAAATTCTGGGAATGCTCAAATTAAAAACAGACAAAGGAAGCTGTTAGAAAGAAGCCATCCCATCATAAACAGACCACAAAATTTGAGGCAAAAAACTCTAGTTGTTTCCAGTTTTTGCTTCAACACAGTAACCATTTAATGCATGCCGTTCAGATAATTTTGCATTCTAGGCTTTCAGTTGCAAAATTTGAACTTCTATTCCTTCACCTAATTTTAGCATCTTTTCGGAGTGAGAATTCACAAGTCTACAAGTCTCCACACTAATTTTGCTTCAGTACTATACAATGTGACACTACACAATTGCCAATGTTGAAGTGTAAGAATCTCATTCATCCATCCATCCATCCTTCCTTCCCACAAATGATTACTGATTTCCTATTGTGTGCCAGATAGTCTTCAAGATATTAGAAATGTAATGATGACCAAGACTCTAAGATCCTTGTCCTCAAGGAGTTCACATTCTAGTGGTGGAGACAGTTAATGAAGAAGTAAAAAAACACAGAGAGAAGAAATTTTGATTGTGATGTACTGTTAATGAAACAAACTGGGTGATATTATAGAGACTAGCTAGGTGGGAGGTCGGAAGGTACTTCATTAGACAGGTTGTCATGGAAGGTCCTGAAGAGGTAATTTGAATTGAGACCAAAAAAAAATGAGAAGGAACCATTCCTGGAAAAGGCAGGGAAGAGAAAAGTCCAGGAAGAGGGAACAAGGAGTTTGGTGCACTGAGGAAACTGAGAAGAGGCCCGGAAAGCTGAGGGCAGAGAAGAATTGATGACGAGGCTGAAGGCAGGTGGAAGTCCGAGCATGTGCAGGATTATAGGCAGGAAACCTACATTAATCTCCAGTGCAATGGAAGCCATCGTGTGCATTAAGCAGGAGATGACCATGATTGGTCTGTGGAGAACAGACTGAATTAGTGATGTTATGTCTTGCTAATATTTATTGAGTGCCTACTAAGTACCAGGTATGTTTAGAATACTAAACACTTAATGCATTTAATTAACTTAATCTCTTTGAGACAGGCACTAATAAGATAGGCATACAAAACCAGCACTAGAGTTTAAGCCACCTCCCTGAGGCTACAGTAAGCCGTGGATATGAACCCAAAGAGGCTAACTGCAGAGGCTCCTTCTTAACCCCTATGCTGTGTGGCCCCTTTAGGAATGAAGGCTTAGAAGCAATAAACAAACGTGGAGACCTCTGTCATAGTAGAAATGAGAGATGACAGTGGTTTGGGGTGGTAGTAGTAAAAATTGAGAAAAGGAGATGGATTTGGGATACATTTTGGAAACATAATTGGAAAAATTAAGATATGACAATGAAAAGTAGGAAGGGGTCAAGAATACCTTCTAGGTTCTTTGCTTAAGCAATGGAGAATATGGTGGTCACTTCTGAGTTTGGAGAAAAATGGGTTTATGAGTTTGTGGGGGGGTGAAATTAAGAATTCTGGTTTTGATACGTTAAATCTGAGACACAAATTAACCAGGACGCTGGAGATATCAAGTAGGCAGTTGGATATGTGAGCCTAAAGCTCAGAGGAGAGGTCGGGTCGGGGAGCATCACCATCCTACAAGGGAGGAATTTAAAGATTTGAGCCCTTGGGGAGGGCAGGAAGAGAGGAGGGCTGAAGACTGAGGCACCTGACCCTGTAAGGGGGGAAGGGATGGGCTGGAGCTAACAAAGACTCTCAGGGGGTGGGACCTCAGGAGCCAAGGAGGAAAATCTTTCCTAAGAAAGAAGCTTGTTCAACCGTGTTGAGTGCTGCTGGGAAATCAAGGAAAATGAGGACAGACAAGAGGATGTCAGATTCGCCAACGTGGTCACTCATGTGCTTGACAAGGGCAAATTACAGAGATAGGATTTTGGAGAAGTTTTGCTTGTGAAGAGGAGCGGGGAAATAAGATGGCAGGTGCAAGGTGATGAGGGGCCAAAGGGAACTTAATTTCTCTGAAGGATGTGTAAACGCGAGCGTATGTGTGTGCCGATGGAGGTGAGCTTGTTAAAGTAATTGGAACGAAGCACCTCCACGAAGACATGCAACAACCTACGTCTATAAAAATCAAGCGGAGAACTGAGAAATTATTTAATGAACGTTTCCCTGGTTTCTTGGAGACAAAATAATCATTTCCCATATAAACATTCCCGGGATTTCTGAGCTATTTTGGAGCCTTGAGTGCTCCCATAAAAGTCATTCTGGTGCAGCACTCGGCAGCAAAGGAGCACGTGAAGTGAAGTGAGGTGAGGCAAGTCCATTTCTTCACAGGACTCGTGCTTTCTCTCAAACAAGGGCCTCTACTTGGTTTTCTACCAAGCGCCAAGTTGTCTGATTTGTATGAGCAACCACAGGAGGAATTTGGAGGGGTAAATATCTTGGTCCAAATAGTCAATGTAGTATAATGACACATTATCTAGGAGTTTTGGTGAGGGAGCAGCCGATGCTGAAACTGGGAACCAGGGTGGCTCAGTCACTGCCAGGAGACAGGTGAGCCCCAGCAGGGGGGGTGGGGGTGGAATTCTTCTGTCTCGCAAGCTTTTATTTCTCCTGTTCTTTCTTTCACAGGGTTATGATCTTTCCAAAAAAAGGAATGTTACTAATACTTCTGATCTTCCCTCTTCTTAGTAATATGAGTTTATTTGCAGTTTCTAAGCCATACCTTTATAAAGATTTGTTTTTTTTTAAGGTTCCTCGTTGGGAGAAGATAGCAGAGAGGGAGAAGGGGAGAGGGAGGGAGGCGAGCTGGAAGGTAGGAAGGAAAGAATAGAGACACAGAGACAGACACTAAGAAGCTATCTCTTGATCTCTTGAGAAGCCTGTAAGAAGGAAACTGCAAACCACTCTTAGGACACCTGAATTACAGTGAGCTCTTTTGCAGCAATGTAAATCCTTTCCCCCTTCCTTCTATTTTTTCTCACATTGAGAATTTGAAGATAGTGCTTGTCAAGATGGAGTAAGGCATAAAAATGGAGAAATGTTAAAGAACATTAAGGAAAAAACAATGCTTATTATACAGTTTGTGTAATTGCTACATGTCAATTTTTTTCTATTTGGAAAAAAAGAAATTGCTTTAGGGAATATATGTGAAGCATGGTATTTACTTCACTTTAAAGAAAAGGTACAAAGAAAGAAAAGGGAGAGAGAAAGAAATATGCTCAGGAACAAGTTAGTTCCAGTGACATTCACAAAATGAAATTCTGAATTTTGAAAGTTAGCCTCAGAGGTGAAAGGTCCATCCACAGAAGAATGGCTGAATAAATGAAGGCCCACCAAACAGTGGAATACGAGCTGTCATTACAATGAATGGGGGCACTTCTATGTACTGACAAGCAGTGACAGGTGCAGGGACTGCCCGGAATGCACATTCCTGGAGGTCAGGAGTCCTGTCAGGGTTGTTCATCTGTCTAGTTCAGCTCCTCGGATAGCACCTTGCCCACAACAGGCGTTCAGTAAATATTTACTTCAATAAACAGAAAGGGTCACGGGTCAGTACAGCATGATCTCACTTCGGCAAAAAGCAAAACAAGATAAATCCTATAAATGTGATTGCATCCACTCTGACATATGTGTTTGCACATGGTTATTAGTTTTGAGTTGAAAACATATAATAATTAGCATTAAGGGAAAGATAATCCTCACAAACACCTCAGAATAAATAGAAGGGCAGGTTAAGGTCCACAGGGTCTCAAGAATTCTGAGAATTGGGTCGGCGTCTAAGATGAATCCTACCTTCAGGGACCCCCACACTAAAGAGGAGAGAATAAGACAGAGCCAGCCAGGAAAGAGGAGGCGTCCTGTGAAAATTCACACGGAGCGGGGCAAAGTTGAAGGATGGGTTTCTAGGGGATGGGGGTGAGTGCTGGGCAAGCCCCCATGATGGGCCCTGGGAAGTTTGGTTTGGGTTCCCTCAAAAGAGGGGGCAGTCAGCCCAACACGACTGGCTTCCTGGGTAACCCGGGCAGCGAGTGGAGGGCGGGCGCCACGACCATCCAGCAATGCGCAGAGCAGCTGGGCAGGATCTCGGCTCTGGCAGACGAGGGGCTGGACTGGGTCTCCAAAGCAGGAGATGCCACAGTCCAAGCCCGACAGCAGCGGAGGTTTAGGGCGGTTACTGTGAGCAGGCACCAGCGAAGCCACCTTACAATACAGGCACGCCCAGCAGCCTTGTGGACCCCAAGTGCACGCATCTCCCCTGGGGATTCTCGGAGTAAAATCCACCTGGGCGGTGCGGCGGGGTGGTGGCCAGGGTCAGGTTGAGTCCTGGGAAACGTGGGTATGTGGCTTTGTGCTGAACTCCTTCTTGACTCTAAACTGGGCTGCTGTTATCTAGATGAAGCGGGTGCCACTTACTGAGATGGGAATTCGGGGGGGATGAAGAGGTGAAGACAAAGAATCCACCGTTAAGATTTGGTGGAGGACACTGAGAACTTGGCAGGTGTCACTTCAGTGGAAGAGGAGGAGGAAAGCCTGATTGCAGTTGAATAAACAGAGCTCAGGCATCGCTTCCTCCAGAAAGCTTTGCTGATACCCAAACCTTCCAGTTCTCCCACCACCAGACACACAAAGCGTGTGCACACCTCACACACTCATATACACTCATACACATGTATATCACTCATGACATATCCACACACACACAACCAATCACACACACACATGCACCTCACACACACATCTCACACTTACATATACACACAAAAAAGTAAACAAATAAAAAATAAACCGGGCTTCTGTTTTTCTCCTGGCTTCCGAGTACCAACTCTTGAGTGGGGCATTTTCCGATTTTCTTAGCAAGAGAGCTCTCTTCTAGCTACCACAGCACTGGAGGCGTGGTCCTGTTACACAAATGACTCTTTGACATTTAGAGACGCTGAACTCCTCTGGACAGGAATGTTTCCTTCACTGAATAAACCTATTACATTGAGTACTGGGTACTGTTCTAGTTGTTTTACTTCCCCAGCAACTAAGTATCCTGCTCTCGATGCATTAACTGAAAGAAAGTATTTCACTTGTCCTGTTCTCCTAATTATACCTTCTACCAAAGTCCAATAAATACTCATTAAAAACCGCTGTGTGTCAGGTATAGTGCAAGGAACTGTAGTGTTCCTGCCTTCGTGGAGCTTACAGTCTACTGGAGAGTCAGGTAACTAAATATGAAAATTTCAAACCAGGTCATGTGGTCTGATAGAGGAAGCATAAAGAAGCACCTAACCTAGACTGTGAAATGTATCCTTCAGCTACCTACCCTGGCCTATGAATAAACTTACCCATATTCACCTCAGGCCTTTCTTTTCTTCCCATATGTGTCTTTCTTGGTCTACCTTGGCCTTATTACAAAGTTATCACTTCTCTACTATTTTCAATCTCTCTCTCTCTTTTTTCTTGTCTATTTTCCCTCAGCCTAAAAACTTTATCAAAATGTCTGTGATTTGATAAACACCCTATCTTTAAATGCAACACTTGTTTTTATTCTATTTTCTCTTTCCCATCCCTGTTAAGCTTTTAAAAAAGGTTGTCTACACCCTATTTTGTACCTCCCATTCACATCTCAGCCTGGTGCAATCTGGAGTCCATCCCCACAGTTTTCTGGGACTGTTTCTGCCTAAGATCCCTGATAACCTAGTGGTCTCATCCTTGAGCACTTTTACATACACACCTTACTTACTCTTGCTGCGACCGACATCTGAACCTGTTGGCTGCTTTCTTCTGGGAACGCACTTGTCCTTTGGGATTGGAGACACGGTCACTCCTGGCTCACCTCCTCCCCCTCTATTGCTTGTTCTCAGATGCCTCGGTGTCCTTTTTCTGCGTTCTCTCATTTTATCTCAGAGTTCTAGCCAGGGTCCTCTAACCTTCTTCCTCCGTGTTCTCCCCTTTGGTAATAACAGCCATCCCTCATATTTAGAAAGTTTGCTTTACAAAAAAGTTTACTTTTCACTTTCAGGAAATACCTACATTCACACTGTTTTCGATAACCGAAAGAAATCCGAAGAGAATGTTTGCTTTTATGAAAAAACGCAAATATCAAAAATAGCATTCAGCATCTGTTTTGTATCGATCTGTTGTAGAGGTAGCGTGCAGCCCAAGCAGTGAGCGTGGCTGCAGAGCTGGTCCTCCAGGAACTACATACACTCTACATCTCAGCATCAAGCTGCCAGAGCTTTGAACTGTGTCTGTTGCATCTGTGCTTTACCTTATTTTGGGCATCCATTAGCAAGACGTGTCCTAAGGTGACTGCTTCTTCGCTCTGTGCCATTTCTGCTTACAAAAGGTTTCCTAGGATGTTCTACTTTAAGATAGTGGGGCAACCTGTATCATCAAGTCCCTTCACTTCGGCTACCAACATCTCTGACTTCTCTTCACAGCTCCAGACCTTTATCTCAAATGCAACAAAGCCTAATCTGAGCTCATTCACCAGACTCATCCTTCTCCCCAGTCCTGCTCCTCCATTTGGGTTCATCCAGTGGAAATTTAGACACCATTCCACTTGTAATTGGTGATTCAGACATGCATGTTCTGGGGCCAACCCTCACACATATTATTTTATCATTTTTCACTTAGACTGTCACCACAATGGCCTTCAGACCAGGCGGGCTCCTCCCCGTCGTTCCCTGTTTCCTCCTATCCGCTCTCCAACATGTAATTAGAAAGATTTTTCTAAATTATAAATCTAGTCATAAACCAGACAACCCTTCCCTGCTGAAAGCCCTTCATTGGTTCTGGAAGATGTTTAGCAACTGCAGAATGGCAGCCCGTGAGCCATATCCAACTACTTATGCGTGCTATTTGGCCCAGATAGTAAGAAAAAAAAAAGTTGAATTTTAAGAATTCTGAATATTGTTAGAAGGGGCACACACTGTCCAGTTCTAGACTCTAATTCTATTGTCATCTACCCAGGTGGCCTCACTCTTTACGTTACTGGCCCAGTTCCTGTATAGACCCTGGATCTCAGGGGTCAAGTTTTTCACACAGCAAACAAAGCCGTTCCTGACCTGGCCCTGCCCACCTTTCTGATCTCATTTCATGCTTTTAACTCAGGTCTGCTGATGCCAAGGCTCATGTTTATCTACTACATCACACTAATGAATGCTACTTCTTTGAACCCCTGGGCTTATGAAATGTGAGAGGCCAATGCAGATAATAAATGGAGCAACAAACTCAAGTGACAAGGAAGGAGTATGTGTGGAGTGGGTGTGGGTAAAAGGGACCAGACACAAAATCAGTGAGATAAAGTCAGTTGTGTGGGAAACACATCCAAAGATGTGTCATCCCATTTATGTTGGTGTCAGGGTTAAGGCAGTAAAATAATTGATTTTTCCAATCCCTGTGTTTTATTCATCTTTGTAGCCTTAGCCTGATTCTTAGCAGGCACTGAATAGATGCTTATTGGGTAATACATTTTTTGCACATTTGCAAGAAGCTGAATGTCCTGCTACTCCCAGGCCTCAGTTTCTCTTTTTTCCATCTCTCTCAGTATACCTACTGCGTGTTTAGGGTACATTCATGTTGTACCCAGTACCCCTGCTTTCAGTATACCCCAGATAATCCTAATACCAAAGTAAGTAAATGAAAAAGAATTAAAAGTATGGCTAGAGATAGTAAATCCAGAGAGAGGATTCCGTAGGAAAATAAAGGAAGGAAATGCTTTCTCCTCCCTTTTGCTTTTCTACCACTTGAACACAAGTTAAACCCATTATGTAGACATAAATAATGTTATTGCTAAGACTAATGACATGGGAATTGTAAATATAGAGTGAGAAGCTATAATTTCCAGGGAATGTGGAAGCATTTTCCTTGCCTCATGCTATGGGTTTAAACAGCTTGGCTGGCCACCACTTCTGCCATCTTTGATCCTTGTTCATCTTGGGATGCCACTGGGGCATACCCCTCCCATCCCTCATACAAAAATCCCCAGACACATACAGAACACAAAGCATGAGGCTCAGACTTCAGCAGGCATAAGAGTCATCCAGAAAGCCTATAAGATACGGATTCCTGGGCCCTCCCATCCTGAGATAATAGGTTTGGGTGGTGCCAAGGCATCTGCATTTTAAACAAGTTTTCCTGCGGATTCAAAAGCAGACAAACAAAATTTCTCGGAAATTGAGAAACAATGTCATAAACATGAGTATTGTACAACATAAAAGATTTTCACGTTAAGTACCATGATTTGCTCTCAGGCATGGTCCAATTCCAACATGATTATCTTTTACTGTTCCCATTGCTAAGTAATTTTTTTATTAAATGTCAAAAATTTTGCTCTTGTCCCCCTGATTGCAGTTACCACATCCTCAAAGAAACATTGTGTGCCCTTCATTTGTAACCTATTTCATTGGGTACTTATTTCTGACACTGAGGCAACTAAGCACTTGAAATATATATTATGCAACAGTGCCTAGGTCCCACGCTCATTAAAATGATACTAAATTCTCAGGGTTTTTGTTTTTTTTCTTCACAGCATGTTGGCAGTCATTCCCTTATAGTGTAATTCAGTATTGCAGCTCACTCCAATCAGTTCATCTCAATTCTGATCATTACGTTCAAAGGCTTACTCTATTCAGATGCCAAGTTTCCTCAACTGGACAAAAGCATAGCAGAAATATTTCTGTTTGGCAAGGCCAGGCAAATTTTTGGAGGCATTATCATGCCGCGGCAGGGCACTAGTCAGGTTATAATTTGCCGTTAATTGTTCTTCCCACAAACAGCAACAATGATTACCTCTAGGTCACTGGCACTCAAAGAAGGATTCCTCCTCGGCCACTGTAACCACCAAAGTACTTTCTGCAAACACCCTACTCAGGATTAGACTGCGAAGAATCTTGGATTCTGTCTGTTCAGTTGATTGATCTGGTACATGTTTCTTAATGGGTTAAGTCATAAACTTGACTGTCCATGTGCGTGCACATTAGAAACATGGCTATAACTCAGGGAAATCACTGGTCTCCCATAAAACCATCAGTGCACTATATGCACCATTTCCCCCACCTGCCATGTTTACAAGGCACCCCAAGGAGAACTAGCCTGAAACCCAGCGATCCATCTGCCTCTTAGTTCTAAGGGGTAATTATTGCCTCATCTGAGCAAAGAGAAATGTATGTCATGCTGCTAACCACGTCAGGCGACTGCTGTATGTGACTGACTTGCCCAGGTCATTAGCTTTTCTAATAGAGGCTGGAGTTGTGGCACAACGACAAACACACAAACACAATGCACTACCAACAAAAAATGGGGAGAAAAATGCACAGAGGCCTAGATTCAATGGGCCACACCCAGAACACAAATCACAAATAGGGGTTTTATCACTTCTCGTGGGCATGTTAAAACAGGAAACATGGGGAGGGGGAGTGAGAGGGAAGGAAGATAGGGTGAATTGACGCCAAAATATTGGTTAAAAAAAAAAAACTGACTAAAAATAAAAGAGAGGACATGAAAGCAGGGTTTGTTTGTTCTTTTTCTATTAACTTACTATTAACTGTACTTCCTTATGTATTCTTTTCCTTTTTCTAAGAAAGCATTAGTTAACATTCATTAAGAACGTACAATGTTTTCCTTGCCATGCACACAAAATAGGACCTGGTCTCTAATACAATATAAGCTTAACTGTGCCCACCTGAGGTCATAGTGACTAAGACCCAGTACAAGTTGTAAGGAATAGACTCTTTTAACAGGAGAATGACGTCCAAGTGCAAAATGACATGTGCTGATGAAATGCACAAAACACATGCATCTCTTCAGAGAAATTCTGCTAATAAGAAACTATTAAAAGAAAAGCTCTGGGGACACGCCCTCAACGAATTGCAAAAGGTCACATACAGCTTCTTCCCTCTGAAATGAGATAGAGACAACATACAAATTAGCACACAGAATATCAAATCATTAAATGTTCCTCTCAAGGCTCCTGTGGAAAGGAAAGGGAGAAGGCAGTGGAGGGAGGGAAGGAAAAGGAGGTAAAAAAACGGACAGGTCACTCTGAAAATAGCATCTGGGCTTTTAATTTCACAGACCAGTAAAAATTAAAGGAAAAACATGAGGGTGAGGGTGGAGGACATTTCAACATAGAGTTGTCATTTATTTTGCTGAAGTACAACTCCAACTACTGTTTGGATTTTTTTGTTATAATACAAATGATAGGAAAGCCAGTCTCTCAAAATGAAGGATAGTCCTTTATGATAATTAAAGTTAACTTTATGTAAACTCAATGAATTATCCTTCTTTTAAAAACTGAATATCTTAGGACATTTGATGCTCTTCACAATTAATGCAGCCTTTGATACAGATTTAGGGAAAGACTCCAGTTTGCAGTTTTAAAACTGTAATTTTCAAATTAAATTGCACTGTGTTTGAGTAACATCTTCGCCTCTAATTTCACTATCAGATTGTAAGAACCCCTCTAACTCTTCATGCCCTCTTTCACATTAGTGAATGTGATGATTTATAAAGAAAACAAACTAATGCACAACAATCACAGTAAGGTTATGAAGTTACAGCAGCAACAGACATCTCTAAATTATCTGAGTTTCATTCTAGCAGAGGATGGTAGTTTTAAGATTTGCATGTACCTTGGTCTCTGACCTAACTGCCATGATAACCAACATGTATTGCAGCTTCAGTGTTGAAGTGGCTGGACTAAAACGAGCTATTTCCCCCTGCTGGTTGGACATGTTTTACAGTCTTTACCTCACTGCCTGCAGCTTTAATACTCCCCATAGTACTAAACCCATTTATTTCCCATCCACCAACTGACCTCCTAAAGCATCATTAACATGCCCCCCAAAGACCTTGCTCCTGTCAATTTTAGTCAGCACAGCACTCAAAAGCCGTCACGGGGCTTTACCAGGGCTCTTAGGAAAGGAAAGCAAAGAACGAAAAGGCATCAACCCAAACCTTGGGGAATAGCCAAGCAGGAAGATGAGACCCAGGAACAGAGGGAGTCCTATCTGGAGGCAGGATTCAAGGCTAAAGATCGAAAGGTAGGTTTATAGACACCCATCATTAGATGCTTCTGCCACTCAATTCTCAACTAGTTAATGGCAGAAGGATCAATATCTACTTTCAGTTTTCATGTACAGCATTATGGCCTTAGTGGGAGACAGGTCTCCTGGGAAGGAGGGTTGATCCAGGAAATAGGTCTTGGAAAGAATGATTCATGGTCAAAATTAACAATTTTATTTGTTTGCCAAATATATTTTCTAAGATCTATTTGGGGATTTTTATTTTGTTTTGACCAACTTTTTCTTTTTTGCTGGTAACACTGCTCACCGTGAAGTCAGTCAGAGAGAGAATGATTATGTGGAGAGAATTTCAGGAATAAATATGGAATTGCGTTATGTAAACAAAGCCGTGTCAGTGTGAAATGATATTCCCCTGGGTTCATCCACATTCAACTAGAGTGATTCCTGAACTCCAAAATGGAGTGAAAGTAAACAGCATTACATTCTGCAAATACGACTCCAGGTTCTAGGAATCTTAACTGCTCCAGCAGTTTTCCTTTTTTTTTCTTTCTGGGAGAGTGTCAAGCAAACCATCAGTGGGTTTCCATTTTACAATGGATTCAGCAACACGTTTTAAAATATAATACTTTGATAGATTTTTTTCAAAACCAAGTAGAGAATCTGAAGCATTGTAGAGAAAAAAAATATAAAAATAAGCAGCACAGTATTTCTAATATACAACTTATGCACTGGGTGGAATTATTTTGTGAAAGTATATAATAAATCTAAAGCTACACTTTTAAAATCCCTGAAAATGTAATCACCAATACTAAATACAATGGAATATTGTATCCTGCTAAATTAGGGCATTAATCATAGCACCTTGATTCATGTCACTTTTCATGCATGTGTTAACCTTCAAATTACATTTTCCCTAGATAAATTCTAAAAATTATCCTCTGTGAAACATTCTTCATGAATCATAAGACAGTCACTCCTTTAAATTTTACCCAAATTCCTAATACTTCTCAAAGAATACAAGTCCTTCTCAGTCATGTGCTTCAATTTGCATAACAGGCTCTGTCAAGAGGTAACGGTGGCACCTCCAGGAAGAGATTTATGCCTTTACCAAATATACTCACAACTCTAAGGAAACTTCCTCAAACATGTATCGAAACTGACATATGTTCTTTGTATTAAGAAACATCATTTATTAAGCACCTCTACAGGCCAGGACCTGCACTAGGAATATACTTAGGTACGTGGTCTCTCTCAACCTCTCGGCTACTCTACAAGGTAGGTATTATCATCCCATTTTATGGATGTAATTACTGAGGCTTAAGGAGATTAAGTGACTTGCCCAAGGTCACACAGCTTGTAAGGGGTAGAAAGGCCAGGGATTCCAGCCCAGGCCTGTAAGGTTACAAAGCCTGTGCTCTTTCCCTCTAATATACAAGGTCAGGCTGGTCCTGGGAAATAAACCACCTTGATCCTGACCTCATTCATTAGGACTTGCTTTATCTTTGAGGATTGCATTAGCAGAAGTACACAGGCTTACAAAGATTGCTAGTATAAAATGTACGCTTCTTTTTCCAGATTTAACGAAGGAATACATTTTACAAACAGTCATAGAAGCAAGGAGTTAGATTTCACATAGTAAATTATCAACTAGAATAACATATAAAAACAGGTATGAAATTTCATTAGGTTGAACCACTTGAACCTGCTGTGTTCGTAGGTCAAAACAGCCAAAAAGATGCAACTTCATATCATTCATCCTAATAACTAACGTCCCGTCCTAGACTCTAAGGGGCCCGCTCCAGACGCATTTACAATGCCGGGCAATGTACACACCTCCTGCCTTCATTCCCGCAGGTACTGTACCTGAGCAGAAGCTGTTGCTGCTAATGGTCCTCGCTGAGCGCCCAGAGCCGCTGGGGTTGAACTCTCTGCTCTCTTCCTCCGAGAAGGGAGACTCAGAGGCTGGGGACACTTGGTGCTGTTGCCGAGGCAGATGGGGCCGAAGAATCAAACGGGGAATCCGGCTTCGGGAAATCTCCTTCTCATGATGCTGCACTCTCTGCTCCTTCTCCAAATTGGACATCAGAAATAAAACAAAAGAACATTTGTTGCCCCCTCTGAACTCCAGTCTGCTTCTGGGCTCAGTTTCTAAGAAGCCACATTTCTGAATATTGAATCTTCACAGAGTAGTCCTTGTTGCAGTAGCTAAAATGAGCTCCAGAACTCTTCTACTCAGCTAAGCCTTCTAATTTACTGAAGTGCACACACTCCAGCACGGATGTACACACACACACACACACACACACACTTCCAGCTGCTAGCAGAAAGGCTATTCCATTCTCTCATGCAGTTCCTAACTCACCTTCCCATTCTGGCTTTTCCTATCACATTTAAGCTTTCTGCTCTCTCAAAGGCTCTTTATAACTCACAGCACACTCTGGCTTATTACTTGATTTCCTCCAGACTTCCATTTTGCTTTCCCTGAATTAGCTGTGATACTTTCACTTCTGTTTTCCTGTCTCCTCACAAAGTAGACCCCTATACCTGAAACAATTCTTTCCTGATAGATCATGCAGCCGGATCTTTCAAATCCCCTCTCTTCCGGCCAGGATTTTAATTATTCATTAATATCCTGGTACACAAGGCTTGTTGCCAACAGAAAAGCAAACAAAAATCCAATACCCGGTAAGATGGCTCCACCTTTTACATCATGTTTAGCTTTTGTTTTCCTTACAGGTCACCCATATGAAGTGATTTTTCTCTCTCTCTCCTTCAAAACACAGAATTAAATGCAGAGGGCCGTGCCTTCCTTGGCTTTAAAAATGCCTAAAAAGCAGTATTTTAGCAATATTTTTCAATTTTTAAAGTGCTTTCCCAACCATTATCTTGTTTAACCTTTACAACCGAGGCCATAGGGAGGACACTAATCTGTGTCCCTATTTACAGATGAGGAAACTGAGGCTAAAAGAGGCAAGGATGCTTAGCCAAACTGCTGCACATCATCTAGAAGCAGAACGGGCCTGCAGTCAGTCCAGTGCTTTTCGGGGTCACCATCACCCTTCCTTATTAAAATGGACTCCTAGGAGGAGCTCTTTGCAAAAAAAACCCACTGCTCACTCCAACCTCTGCAATTGAAAAAGGGCTTTGGATTAGGTAACGAACACTATTTGGAAACATGACCTCCTGCTCATTTCCACGCGGCTTACCAGGAAGGGTCGCTGCCAAAGCAAACACCTCTGGGAGGCCCTCACAGTGCAGGAATGGAAGGGAAAGCCCCAGCCGCGGTAAGTCCCGCGGTCGCTCAGGCATCCACCCTATCCAGGGGAGAAAGCCGCACCCAGCCTCGGGTTCGTTCTGCACATCAGTCACCCAGCAGGTATCACCCGTCAGCCACTCCGCTCGGCACAAGGCAGACCCTGAACCAATGCTGGCGTCCTTATTTCTCAGTCCCCAATACATCAAATCCTTTTTTATCCGCTTCACACACAGAGGACGTCGACTGAGAGCTAGATCCCAAATCTCCAATTTTCAGGGGATGGGATTAACCATTCAGAGTCAATCTTTTTAATCCTCGGGTCAACCCTCCAAACACAGTGTCACCTCCCCATCTCCCAGGTCTCATCACCTGAGCAACTGTCCCCTGCCTTCTCATCGTGCCCACCACCTCCTTGTCACCGTTTACCACAACTCTAAACGTCACCCCTCCAGCTCTCACCTGACTTCCTTCCCCGCAGTGCACACCACTCCTCTCCCTCCGGCGCTCGCGGACACCGCCATCCGCGCCCGCAAGACGTGCCCTCCTTACCTTGGTCTCCCGAAGGGGTCCCATCGCGCTGCCGCCCGCCGGCTCCTCGCGCCGCCGCTGCCGCCGTCCAGGAGGAGGCACCTGCGGGCACCGGGGCGAGGAGACTGCGCTGAGCCGGCGCGCTGTGCGGCCCGCGGCTGCTGCGGGGCCGACGCGCCGCCACCGCTGCAGCAGTTCGCGCAGGGCCCCGAGGGCACGCCCGGCCGCCCCGCCCCGGCCGGACACGTGGTGCCACCGCGGCTCCCGCCCCCGCCTCCCCCGACCTCCCTCACCTGCCTGCCCCCTGGGAGGCGCCTCGGCGCGCCCCGCCCGCCCGACTTTGCCGCGGGCCCTGCCCACCAGTTCCGCGCGCCCCTCCTTGTCTGCCGAGCCCGACCCGGGGAGGGCTTGCGGAGGCTCCAAGCATCTCCAGCAGGGTGACGCCCGACACCCCCTTTTTGGCACCTGGTATCGGGTTCGAAGGGGGTGCACATCGCAGAGGAGAACCCAGAAAAGCTGTGACATCACTGAGAGCCAAACTGTAGAAAGGGAAAGTTTTTGCCTCGCGGCTGCTCCCTGCCCTCTCGATTTTAAGTCAACTTACAGCTCCCCACACAATTACCTCGCAGGAGAGAGACGGGGTGGTCCCCCTCCACCCGGACCCCAGCCAAGCGAAAGCTGCACGACTGACACAGCGTCTGGGCTCCGGAATCTCAAAGGCTGCGATTCTCCTTGGGGGATTTGCATCCGAAGGGCCTGGCGATGGCAACGCAGCACCGCAGGGACAGAAGGAAGAGGCCAGTTCCCGCGGGTTTGGGAAGCCAGGCTGCTTAGGGCGAGAAAGCCTTTTTCTCCAGCTCTGGCCCACAGACGCCCGGGAATGAGTACCAGGCACGCTGCTTTGGGGACACCGCACTTGAACTCAGAAAACCGGTTCAAGGCAGCACTCCACTCCCTTCTAGCCAAGTGCCTATGTGCCTAAAGTTCTTGACCTCTCTGAACTTCAAGTTTATCCTCGTTAAATTTGAGGGATAATAATAATAATACCTACGTCAAGGATAGCTAGGAGGATTAGATGAGGAAAACAAAAAAAAAACAGCTATACCCAGCTGACTGAAGAGAACTTTCCAAAGGGCAAAGTCACGTCCAGCTCTTCCGTTCAATATTTGCTGAATCCTCTTACGTGACAGACAGAAAAAGCATTTGAGGCAGACAGATTTGTTCAAAATAGCTCAAAAACCTGTTCAGCTGAGGATGTGGAATAGGGATCCATCCATCGTTTGGGTCATGGGCCTTGATTTATTACACTTATTACTGAAGTTTCATCTGATGATGCAACTCTACATGTATAATAACTTAGATGCCCTTTATTTCAGAATTGGAGAATATTCTAAGTAGCCATGTGGATGGGGAACAGCCCGATCGTTACACCCAGTGTTCCACAGGGAAGAACTATGATCCTTGAAAATGGTATCTGAACCTCCACCATCTCATTTGTCTGCCCTCCGAAAAGCATTTGTCTGAGTCCTCAGTATTTAAATCTAGGAATGTACAGTGTGAGTCTAGAGAGAGCCTGAAATCAGAGGATTAGTGAAAGCAATTTGCCTCCTGTATACCCATAAATAAGTTTTATTCCACACATCTTCATGTCTTTTCAATCTACTTAGATTTGTTAAGTGAAGTTGATGATCTTGGGATCCTTTATTTTGTGGGAAGAGCTGATTAATTCATACTTGTATACCTACAGCTGTCTCAGATATGGACTTCAGGAAAGTGATGTTCCAGGATGATTCCTACAGTCTATTATTTCCAAAATTATGAGCCTGAGGACATAGACTGTGAGATAGGCTCAAACTGTTAACGTCAAACTGTTAAGGTGCTTCTGAGGTCCCTCCTGAGAATTAAATCTGGGGGCCTAACAGCAGAAACACCCTCCACGGAGCTGTCCAAGTCAGAACCTCAGAGTCATTCTTGACTTCTTCTCCCTCATGTGGCCCCACATAGCAGAAAGCGTGAATGATCTCCACCCTACCCTAGAAATAATGTCTTGAATCGGATTACTTCTGGCCTCTGTTTGACTGCATTATCTTCACTTAGAGCCTAAACCACAAACATCCTGGATTATCGCAAGAGCCGTCTAACTAAAGTTGTCTTGCTTCCAATCTTGCCTCTTATTCCTTTCTCGCCAGTTTTGCAATTTTTCCACGAGGCCAAATCTAGCCATGCTTCTTCATTAAAACTCATTAATGATTTCTCGGTTGTCCTCCAAGTAATATTCAAACTCCTTAATGTGGCACAAATGCCTTTCATGATCTGGCTTTGTGTATCTCTCCCATCTCATTTCTTGACACTGCCCTTCTCTGATCCTCCCTCCCTCACCACCCCTACCCACCCCCAATCCATCGCCCCTGCCACTCTCCCTCCACATACAAATGGATACCCCTCGAACTCTAGCAACTGCAGTTCTCAGGAGGTACCGTGTTCTCTTTTTCCTCTAGACTGTTGCACACTCTGGTCCCTTTCTCTAGAGCGTTTCTTGCACCCCACCCACGCATCCTCCTCAACTCCTAAAGATACATTAAGTTTCATTTTAGAAACAGCTTCTTCCAGGAAACGTCCCCTGATCCCCCAAGAAGATCGGTCCTTACATACTTCCAGGACACCTGTATTTAATTCACCCCAGGAGAACTGTTATGATCTTGTATCAGAATCCCCTACTTATTTGTCTGTCTTCACCAGGGATGTAGGCAGTGCCTAGTACAGGTCCTGACACAGTAGACACTCAATATATAACAAATGAATGAATGCATGAATGAGTGAATTTTCTAACCCCCTAAGGGGCCCATCAGTACAGGATAAAGAACATAGACACAACTTCTGTTTAGAAAATGACTCAGATAAAGCTGCCTCCAATATTTCTTTGTATTTGATGATGGGGTGTGTGCCTTAAAAAAATCCAACATGTGTTAAGTGAAAGCCTTTACTGCAGAAGTGCAGGCAGTGAGAGGCCGTGCTGTAGCCCTGTTGTCACCATAGCAACCTGCTGAGGGAAAGGCTGATGATTTAGTGTTCAAACGCTTTTTAGCTCTGTACTTTTGGAACCCAAGGCTGTTTTTATGCTGTTCTAAAAGGCAAGTTTTACAAATGCTAATATCTATCTTGCCTTTAATTTCATTCAAGTGTTTCTCACGTCATTAAGTGTCTTATAACGTTTGCATTATACCATCAAAGAGATATAATCTAATACAGTATATTATAGTCATCTTTTATCTGCTTTAAAATATTCTCTGGTTTTGTAATTTTGTGGCTTTTCCTCTAGAAATGAATGTAATGCTGATTTTTTTTAGAAAATAACTAATTCAGAAGGCTGGAACCCTTCAAGATTATAAATAATATCCCTGCCCAGACCTGGGAAGATAGGTATTGTAGGCTGGGAGAAAAGGGATGTTTTTATGTAATTATGGCCCCAAATTTGGGATAAATTATTCGATTCTTTGCCTATGTGAAATCTGTAATTAAGTGATTCATATCTTTCATTTGCACACAACTATATTTTCAGAGCCCTTTCACATGTATAATCTTATTTGAGCCTCACAAAAATCCTGGGAGGCATATGCTGTCAATCCCTGAAACCAGATAAGTCATAAAGGACAGGTTTTTCTTCATAGGAACCCCCCAGACTGCAAACTTCACAGAAAAGACAATACAAACGCACTGCCAAAGAGAAAAGGTCTGCACCATTTAACCAAGATACCTCCCCGTCCCCCACATCCGCTCTTCCTCTCAGCTCACCTGCGTATGCTGGGGTCTCTCCCAGACTCAGTCAGGGCTGACAAAGCCCCAGCTCCTAATCCTATCAGCCGTGCGAGCCAGGGCTGCCGTCTGTCTCAGTGACCCGATGTTGGGTGATCCTCACAGCAACAAGAAGCAGCTGACGTGCTTTACAACACGTCATGGAGAAAAGAAGCTGCATTCTGGGGCATCCTGGGATTTTTTTTTTTTTTTTTTGTGGTGGGGTGGAGACCCATATTTTTCTTACCAGGGAGAGAGCTGTCCATTTTCCCGTAAGAGCATGTGTGAGTGATCCACTCTCCTCTCATTGTATGTGTTGTTGTTACTCTATGGTTAAGGGATTTTGATGTTGTAAAACTGTAATGGGTAGAATTCTGCAGGATCACTCCCTGAGGAGGGGGTCCAGAGAGTACCTGAGGCAGACAGGAGAGTGGGTAACTGAGGCAAGGCGGGCTTGAACCTTTGTTGGGTTCACAGTGTGTCAATTATCTCTGCTCTGCCAATGAGTTTTCAGTCAGAGGTATCTCTCAGACGAAAAACAGGAATGAAGGGAGAGTCCAGGTGAGGAGGTAGAGGTTGGGGGTTGGGGTCTCTGAAGGATGGGAAGGATACAGTCTCCTGCTTGCCTAATGGGGAGTGGACATGAGGTAATCTTCCCCAAAGCCGTCTGCTGTTTGTGGCCTTTTGTCCATTTGTGAGAATAGGGGAAGATATTAGCCAAAGACACAGGTATGGTGATTGTATTGAGCAAACTGGGGAAACATGGATGGACAAGTCGGTGTTTACTTCTTGGGACAGTTGATTGGAATGATTAAAATCAAGATGCTCTGGAAAGTATGAGCGTAAAGGTTGCCATCCAGATAGGAGAAACCAAGCCTTGACATTTATCTAATGAGATGATTCAAATGATGGGACAAGACAGGGAGATGTGTGGATCTACAGACTTGCAGAAAAGGCAAAGGAAGTTAGTTATCTGTAAGGTCAACATAGGAAGGCCTAAATCCAGAAGCTGAATTCTGGACCTGAGAGAAAAGCACCTTCCTTTCCCAGGAGACCAAGAGACCAGAAGGTATGAGAAGGACAGGGCCTTTGAAAGCTACCTGAACCCAGTGGGGTAGCTAGCCTCCTAGAGGGATGAGGAGTGAAGGCTGAGATTCTCCTCAGACTTGGCAGGGGTAGAACTGGTACCTCAGGTTAGAGGCTCTGAGGGATTAATTCAGCATCCCACAAGTCTAGGCTCAGATCAAAATTTATAATCTGGGTTCTCAGGAAGCAGATCTGCGGCAAGATTTGCGTTACATAAAGATAAAAGAATCTGTTCTCCATTATATGATTTATTTCCATGAATTTGCATTTCTTTTCCCTTCAATTTTCTAGTAAACACGGTTTCAAATTTTTAACAATAATTCTGCCTTTATTTTTGCTAAAAGATTGGGGGGAAAGGAGGATTTTGAGATTGTCTACTGGAAGGACAAGAGCAGTATTGCAAAATGGGGCAGAGCGCCCCTAGGGGCCAACTACTATGATGGCAGCTACAGAAGCCCAGGAGAAACCTGGAAGCACCAGACAGCTGCACTGCTGGTGGCGGGTGGAGGTATTACCTCTGCAGTTGTGGAGCTGAGGAGACTTTTGATTTCTGCTTTATTTACACCTCCTAGGCCATTCCTATGAACCATTTTCCTTTATTACCAGAAATCTTGTGACCTACTGATTAAACTTAGCCCTTGCTATGTAGTTGTAGCTCCTCTCAAATCCACAGCAGAAAAATCTGTAGGAAGATAAATCCAGAATTTGGGAATCTGGCTTATGTTGTTTCATCTGCCCATGTGTCCTTTCTAGTTATTTCTAGAACGCTGTTTCATCAAAGAGAAAAAATGCTTTAAAATAAGATAACTTTAATATTTTCTTTTTAAAGGTACTAAAACCACATCGTCAAAATTTTGGCAATTAAAAGAAAAATATTACTCATCATCTCACTGCCCTAACATCAATATCCATATTCCTTCTGTTAGCATTTTCGTGTATTTACTTTCAGGCTTATCTACTGTGCATCAAAATAGCACTATTAAAATGAGAATACGATTCTAAGTGACATATGGCATTTTAGGCCTTTGATGCCATCTCATCTGGCTGTTTCTGGATGGCTAGCATACATAGCTACTGTTCTCCCATGAAGTTACTCACCTTCTGTTTGTCTTCTGATTGGGCACTAATCTGAGATACGAGGCTCTCAGCTCGTTGGCAAACAGCTCGGGCTGCTGCTGGAAGCTCAGAGCACAAGGATGGCTTCCCAGGTCTCTGGTGTCAACTGCACTGGCCAAAAGTTTCAGGAAGAGCT
This sequence comes from Balaenoptera acutorostrata, assembly GCF_949987535.1. Classification (NCBI taxonomy): domain Eukaryota; kingdom Metazoa; phylum Chordata; class Mammalia; order Artiodactyla; family Balaenopteridae; genus Balaenoptera; species Balaenoptera acutorostrata. The sequence goes on along the minus strand of NC_080080.1, from coordinate 28,063,010 downwards.
GCCGGTGGGGGAGAATTAGCAAATTCCAGACTGGAGAAATGACCTCAATTCAGAAGTTGATAGAAAAACAACTGTGTCTCTTTCTATTCAAAATCCCAGCTTCCAGCTCGCCATAATGTGATGTTAATTCAAGGGAGAGCAGGAAAGTGAGATGAAGTTCCCAAAGTTTGCAAAGAGATCTGTGATGGAAAAATGTAGTTTAATAAAGGACATGGATTCTCAAGTCCTGAAGGCCCAGATTTGTCTCCTTCTTTGCCTCTTTCTGACTGCGTGACCTTAGAAGAAAAGTTGTTTAGCCCCTCTAGGACTCAGCAGGTGATAAGTACATGTTAGTTAAAAAAAATAAGGAAGGGAGGAAGGAAGGAACGAAGAAAGGTCAGGTTGCACCAGTTAATGTCTCTGGGCCAATTAATTTCTCTGATCCTCATTTTTTCACATATAAAATGGGCCCAATAACAGTAATCAGTTCA